>NW_027362255.1:0-161239 GCF_039654945.1 Dendrobates tinctorius
TGATGAGGGAGTGTGTTCATTACTCCAGCATGCTCGGGTGTTCTCTAAGCCTTTTGAGCGTGCTCGTGAATTAAGGTTTAGTCCCCGCAGCTGCATGATTTGCAGCTGCTAGATAGCCTGAATATATGTGGGGAGGATTGCCAGTTTCTTCGGAAATCCTCACATGAATTCAGGCTGTCTAGCAGTCTCAAATCATGCAGCTGCGGGGACTAAAACTTGCTTCCCGAGCACGCCCAAACTACTCAGTGAACACCCGAACATGTTAGAAGAGCTCGAGTAACGAGCACAATTGCTCATCACTACATATAATATACCCTCCTCGTGAATTATTCTCAGTCGCCGACATCAGACAACATAGACCTTATTGTCACACTTACCTCTGCTAGGCTCTGACTCTGCGACTATTTCTGGGTCTTGATCTTCTCCCAGTTTTAATGCAGAGGTATTTTTCGCCTCAACTGGAAAATTATATAAAAAAGTAAGAAAAACAAGTCAATGATTATTGTCAGTCATAGATGTGAAAATCCCACCATTGACATATAATATATCCTCCTCCTCAATTATTCCCAGTTGTCGACATCAGACAACATAGACCTTATTGTCACACTTACCACTGCTAGGTTCTGTCTCTGCCACTATTTCTGGGTTTTTCTCTTCTCCCAAGTTTAATGCAGATATATTTTTCTTCTCAACTGGAAAATCATATAAAAAAGTAAGAAAAACAAATCAATGATAAACTCCTATAAGATTAGAGTCATATCTTTATGGTTGCTGATGCCGGATTGCTATGAGCGCAACCCTGTGGTCGGCGTTCATAGCACACCTGTAATTCTGCTACATAGAGGTGATCTATGCATCTCCTCTATGTAGCAGAGGCGATCGAGTCATGGTAGTTTCTAGCCTCCCATGGAGGCTATTGAAGCATGCCAAAATAAAAAAAAGTTTTTAAAAATATTAAAAAATTAAAAAAAACAAGAGTTTAAATCACCCCCTTTCTCCCCATTCAAAACTAAACTATAAAAAAAACCAAATCTACACATATTTGGTATTGCCATGTTCAGAATGGCCCGATCTATCACTAAAAAAAGGATTAACCCGATCGCTAAATGGCTGAGCGAGAGAACAAATCGAAACGTCAGAATTGTGGGGGGTTTTTGCCGCCGCGTCATTGCATTAAAATGCAATAACGGGCGATCAAAAGAATATATCTGCACACAAATGTTATCATTAAAAACATCAGCTCGGTGCACAAAAAATAAGCCCTCACCCAACCTGAGATCACGAAAAATGGAGATGCTACGGGTCTCAGAAAAGGGCGCAATTTTTTTTTTTTTGCAAAGTTTGGAATTTTTCTTCACCACATAGATAAAAAAGAACCTAGACATGTTTGGTGTCTATGAACTCATAATGATTTGGAGAATCAAAATCGCAGGTCAGTTTTAGCATTTAGTGAACCTAGCAATAAAGCCAATCAAAAATTAGGTGCGGGATTGCACTTTTTTTGCAATTTTACTGCACTTGGAATTTTTTTCCCGCTTTCTGTTACATGACTTGGTAAAAGCAATGGTATTTTTCAAAAGTACAACTCGTCCCACAAAAAATAAGCCCTCACACGGCCATATTGACCTTAAATTAAAAAAGTTATGGCTCTGGAAAGAAGGGGAGCAAAAAACGAAAACGCAAAACCGAAAAAAGCTTTGGGTGTTAAGGGGTTAAAACATCTGTGTCACATTAAGGGTATATATAGGGTTGGTTTGGGGCCTGATTGAGCCATGGGCAGAGCATTCGTGATCAGTATCAGGCACCAGACTGTATGGCCCCTTATACCTTTAATGCGCAGCACATAAGAGTGAGAATTTTATACATTAAAGTGTTGGCTTGTTGTTTATTTTAAAGGCACAAAAAAGCAGTGATTTTCTGAGCCCTCCTGTAACATTTACATTACATCTTATGATCGGTGACGACAACAAGATGTCCTATAGACCTGCACATACCTGACAATATGGGAGAGGGTGACTTGTTTTCAGTAGTGAAACACTGGTTATCACCATCATTTCTAGTTGGAGAAGATTCTTTCTGCCTGTTTAGTAGAAGAAAAAATAAATAAATTACAAGTGAAAGCAATGAAAAATAAAAAGACTCCTTTCTGTATGGGCAATTAGGACACTTGGATAAAATGGAGGAGATACGTTGCACAGGACTGCCTTCTATCAGCAAGAATGAAGAATAGCTAGTAATAAAGGGCTTTAATGAAATGGAAATGAAAGGCTGGTCACAATGATCAGCTGTTATCACCAGCGTTATCACAAGCCAGACCCCACAGTGATGATCAATCATGGGGCGGTGGGTTCTGGATTTAGTATTGTGTCATATGCGTCTTGTATTTGGTATTCTGAAGATATGTCAGTACTATACCCTGTAATAATAATCTACTCACACGTCTGAGTGCTTTGTGCTGCTCTCTAGAGAACAATCTGGAGATGGCTCATCGTCCTCATCGCTCATCATCCTGGTATCGGTTGCATATAGCTAAAATACACAGAGTAAAATTAAATATAAATATATATATAGTATTTTCATAGTATTTTAGCTATAGTTTTGTGGATTTACTGATCACATACTCACCTTAGAAAGTCTTTGAGAAGATGACACATAGTTTAGGCTTTCTGGCCAGTCACCGACCTTCTCACTTGTGTCACCCTCATCTGAATCCATATGTTTTGGTCTCTCAATATCAGCTACAAAATACAAGTATTATCAGAGATTATTAATATAATCACAGTCACCATGTTATTACTAATAATGATGGGAACATAATGTCACATAAAATAAAAGACAAGACGTTTAAACGGCAGCTTTCACCCGATGACGTCTCATTCTACTTACTGTCAAAGTAGTTGGTGTCCTCCTCTGACATAACAAATGGCCTAAACACTGGCTGCCGATGTTCAAGATTCTCAAAGTCTAACTTACTCAGGAATGGATGACTCTTGATTTCATTTGCTCCTCCTAGAAATGGAAGACAAGAAAAAAGTGATCCAGACAATGTTAGGAAGACTGTACATTTTATGGTAATCTAAACTGAAGACATAGCAGAGCCAAAATATACTGTAAGTCATGGCATGAAGAATGGGGAATGGACAAGGAGGTAACGCAGAGACCGCAGTGCTGATCCTCATGGAAATGATCTATTTGTCAGGTCACAAAGGAGTTATAAGTCATTATTAATACTACTATATACATTACCTGTCCCGAGTCTATGTCTTGGATCTTTTATGAGCAGCTGAGTAATGAAGTCTTGAGCTTTGGGATGAACAGCATGATTTTTAAATTTCAAAGTGATGTCTTCTGTTATATAAAAAGTAAATGTTACAGAAAAGAAAGTCTCTACATTTACAATCATTTAAAAAAGCTATCAAAAACAACAAGTAACTAAACCAAAGAATGAACCTAACAACTGAACCAAATTACTATGGCATCACACAGCATTCAGATTATTTTACTTACCCGTGGTGATTCTCTTTAACATATCCTTTTTGTGTCTTCCTTCAAATGGCACATCGCCAGTAAGAAATTGATATGTGATGATCCCTATTGACCACCAGTCAATAGGCCTTCCGTAGCCCACCCCTAATAAGACTTCTGGGGCTGTATAATACAAGGCGCCAGTCGTCTAGAAACCAACAGAACAATGAGAAGATGATCAATGAAAATAACTGTGACAAGTAATATCAGTGGAAACATTTTCCATGTGAGAAAATATGATAGAAGCAGAAATAGATCAGATCTGTAAAGAATAAGTTTTTTATGTATAGCTAACCCCATCATCAGGGAACTCTCTGGTGATGTCTTTAGTTCGAGCCTTGTAGATGTCTGATGTTGGTCTCATGAGTCCGAGTTTTGAAATCCCAAAATCGGTGACTTTGATATGTCCAGTTGATGATATCATGAGGCTGTGAAAGAAAAGACATTGTCAGCCCTAAGTAATACCCCACAGACTGTATACCAAACTATAACTGTCTGTCCCTTTATTATACTGCAGCGTTCACTTACTTCTCAGGCTTCAGGTCTCGGTGAACCACACCATAGCTGTGCAGATATTCCACAGCAACAACCGTTTCTGCAATGTACAAGTGGGTCCAGCGGAGGGTGAAATGACCATATATGTCAAGGAGATGCTGACAGTCTCCTCCTAGAGTAGAAAGCAAATATGACAGGTGAGGGTTTGTTACAATATAAATTACACATGATGAGTGTGAATGAGAAATAAGCTGAGACACTGGGGCAGGGAGTCAATCATAGAGATACACTGTGTGATGTAGAGCGTATGCTGTATACTGCAGAGTAATCCTATGCAAAAAGAGAGCTGAGATCTGCCCCCTGCTGGTAAACTCTTACATTACACTGTCAATCTCTGACAGCGGCATTTACAGCAGGTGACCTGGAGGCGAGCTGCTCTAAGCGCTCATCGCCCCCATTCCATGTCAGTGGTTTGCTATGGCTGCTGAGTGTCTGTGGAAGACGACTGTCCTTGCCATTATGGTGCTTCTGTGAAGGTCAGTGTGTAGCTCGGCTTCATAGGGGACCAAGATTTTCACCATACTCTGCAATGCCCATATTACAGTACATAGTAATTACGATTATATAATCACAAGTTCAGGCCCCTTATGGAGACCAAAATATAAAATAATAATAAAAATATTTGGGGAAAGAAAATTAAATATAAAAATCACTTTTTCTCCATTCAAAATAAATAATAAAAAAACAAATAATCTCAGGTGGAATAGCAGTGTTTTTGTTCCCCCAACATCAGAAAAAAATGCAATAAGAAGCAATGAAAATTATTATCTGTCAGAAAGAGGTAACCCTCCTGAACTGGTCTTCTGAGCATGTAGATTAATGAGATATAAATACATTGGTAGCTTTATATATTTAAGCAGAAATGGGCTGGATAGAGATACAATGGATATGTCTTACCTGCTTCAAAGTCCATGACCATACACAGATTTTGTTTAGTTGGGAAGGAGCAAAGTGTGGAGACAACAAAGGGACAATCAGCGAATATTGCGATGTCCCTTTCCAGATAGGCCATTTCAAGATACTCTGGAACCTCCAGTTCGCTCCTGGCTTGTTTCTTCATGGCGAATACCTTGTTTGTGTCTTTATGACGCACTAAGTGGACGGCCCTGTAGAGGAGAAAAATCCATAATTTATACAGAATTCTTACTAACAGTCTGTCTATATGTCAAATGATCTTCTGTACTAATAGTTAATAGTGATGAGTGAGTATGCTCGTTACTCGAGATTTCTGAGCATACTCGGGTGATCTCCGAGTAGTTTGGTCGTGCTCGGAGATTTAGTTTGTGTCACCGCAGCAGCATGATTTGCGGCTGCTGGATAGCCTGAATACACGTGGGGAATGCCTGTTTGTTAGGAAATTCCCACATTTATTCAGGCTGTCTAGCAGCCAACAAATCATGCAGCTGCGGTGACACAAACTAAATCTCCGACCACACCCAAACTACTCGGAGATCACCCGAGTATGCTCGGAAATCTCGAGTAACAAGCATACTCGCTCATCACTAATAGTTAGTACTAGATGTATGGCCGTCACTAGAAATCAATGTCTGGAAAGGCACAAAATAACTCAGCATGAATGATCGCTTATGGGAGGTTTTCATCCATATCACATGATAACTGAGCTGAATCGTGACAAGTAGACATGGAACAGACGACTAGATGTAGATTAGATCTAGTGCAAAGTGGTATCGATAACAACAGCTCGACCCACAAAAAACAAGTCTTTACAAAGCTCTATGGGATGAAAAAATAAAAATGTTACAGATCTTGGACAACAGTAACATTAAGGCTGTGTACCCATGTTGCGGATTGTATGCATTTTTGCCGCATTTTTCGCCATGAAAATGCTGTGAAAATGCATACAGAACGCCCCCCATGCATTCCTATGGCATTCCGCACATGCTGTGCTAATGCTGCATTTTTTTCCACGGCAGAATTGCATAACGGAAAAAAACGCAGCAGGCTCATTATTTTTCCAGAATCGCCGCAATTCCGCAAAGAATCGCCGCAATTCTGCACACATTGGAATGCATGAGTTCTGCTTTCTTTCCGCATGTGGCTATGCCCACCATGCGCAAAGTGAGCGAATCATGTGCGGATGGTACCCAGGGTCTGGAGGAGAGGAGACTGTCCTCCAGGCCCTGGGTACCATATCCCTGTAAAAAAAAGAATAAAGAATAAAAAATCGGGTTATACTCACCTTCTGGAGTCCCGCGCAGCCTTACCAATGCTCCCGCCAGCTCCGTTCCCTATAATGCCTTCCGGCAAGGACCTGTGATGACATAGCGGTCTTGTGAGACAGCTACAGTATCGTGAGACTGCTATGTCATCAAAGGTCATTGTCACAAGGCATCGCTGGGAACGGGAGCATCGCGAAGATCGGGAACACTGCGTCGGACGCCGGAAGGTGAGTTTATCACAATTTTTTTTAAAATTATTTTTAGCAGTCAATCTTTTACTATTGATGTGGCATAGGCAGCCTCAATAGTAAAAAGTTGGTCACACTTGTCAAACAATATGTTTGATCAGTGTGACCAACCTGTCAATCACAGTCCAAGCGATGCTTCAAATCGCTTGGAATGCGCTGGAATTCCGCACGCAAAAATCGCGTGAAAAACGCTTGTTTTCTGCTGGAAAAACGCATTCGAATTCCATGCCTTTTTCCCGCAGCAGGAGTTGCGGAACTGCTGCGGAAATTTCCGCAGCATCTCTGCAACGTGGGTACATAGCCTTAGACATGGACTAATATACAGGAATTTCCTTAAGGCAGGACATATAGACTGAGGCATCATCATAAGGAGTTTGGGAAAAATGTAGATTATCCATAACGCTCACCCATAAGATCCACTGCTGATCTCTTTGATCTGGGTATAGTCGCTCTTACTTGGTTTTATCATAGGGGTCAATGATCTGATCACGGCCTAGAAGAATAAGAAATGACAATGAGACATAAAAGTTGTAGGAAAATAAAAGCTGCAGATGCAAGAACTTCTCTACATTCTGTCCCTGCTGATTACACTGCAGCAGATGTAGAGGACATGATACCAGCAGGACGCTCCCCAGACACTATTATATTATAGGGATATCCTCTATACACATATATCACTGTACTGGAGGGGATGGTAAGGGACATCACACAGAGGAGACAGGAATAATAATAATAGGTCCAATCTACATTAAGAATAGAGTTAACCCACTGTACTCTGGGGTGTAACATGTGATGTGTAATTCATACCCCGTTATCTGATGATATACAGATGTATTCTCTGATACTTACACTGGCAGATTCGGGGATCTCTGGTGTCTCAGATATTCCACCTTCAGCAGTTGCCGGCTCAGTTGTCTCTAATATAATGATAAAATAATGAGACATCATGTATTAGACGATATCAGAACTGAATATATAACACATCGATATAAGGAAGGAAAGACAAGTGAATGGTATAATACTAGTTCTATGGATATTCTGCACATACTGTATATACTTATGGCACATCCATAGATAGATATGCTCTACCATAAATGTGTGATTGTTCGGGATCTGACAGTGACTTGGATGGGGAGCCTGTGAGGTCCTCTGTGCATTTTGGGGCTGAGAAGATCCCAGAAGAGAGAACCAGAGGGGTTTTCAGAATTGTATGAGCCCTCTCCATTACAGTCTATAGGAGGTTCAGGAGCCGTCACCGGCCTCATACAGAGGATGAAGAGTAAATTTATATATTCTCTGGTGTCTCCATAATATCAATATTTGTAGGAATACGAGATGATCAGCTTACCTTCAATCAGATCACGTTTTAGCCCTGGCTCACTGGTATTGGGGTCAGCGATATTTCGGTGTTGCCCCTTTTTGGAGCCACTGTCCGGTGCTCTCTGATGGATATAATATGTGCAATTAATATAACAATTCACAAATACTAAATTACAGTACACAAAAGACAGGATGGACTAAACCTGGATTTACATAATGGCGGGGAATATACACGGCCGCTCCGTCCAGTAAATCCACATTAATATATAAGGGACTTGTATATACAACAGTTCTCCAATAACATCTATTACCAGAACTGCAGCATTTACAAGAAGGAAGATTGTGAAGATAAAGCGAGAGAGATGTGATATGAAAGGTCCGCACCACTGAGCACAGTACAGACTGTCACCACAGAGGATGGAGCAGAGACAGGCTGCCATAAAAGATCCTGTCTCTGCCTGGAGCGGACAGGGGGCTTCTAAAATGAGAAATATGACAATCTGCTATATGACTAGTAATCTGGAGGAGATCAGACAAGAAAGACATGAGATATAGAAGATGACGGATTCTTACCAAAAGCTTCAGTGAGCGGGCTATATATCCTAGTACAATCAGGAACTGTATGGCCAATACTTTAAAAAAGGTCAAATCTCCATATTGGGATCTTTCTTCAGCCTATAAAAATGGAAATAAACAAAAAAGGAAAATCATGAGAGAAAGTAGAGAATATAGGATGCTATTTATGTCACCATTTTACTCCTGCAATCTACAGCTACAAATAATACATATATGGATATTTCATATAAGCTATAAATTATATTGCTCTCGGCCAAAATACATATTTCATGTAAATAAACTTGTATTTTGTAAATACTATTCATTATTGTCTTATGTGCTTTGCCCAGATTGTCTGTTACCTGTTGTACTATGGTCCTGATGTTCATCTGTAAATGCTCAAGATATTCTGAGCTTATACGACCTCGGTGGTATTTGGTCAGGCAGTCTCTCACTAGCTTCATAACCAGCCGGTAAGTGAAGCTGAGGACGCCATCGGGTATTGGTAGCACAATGTCAGGGGCATAGGTGGTAAGAATCCCCTGGAGTAGTGCCAACACCTCAAGTTTATCTGAAGAAATTCCAGACATTTCAAATAAATCCAAGCGCAGTCAGTATATCACCAGCTTCATAGCCAATCACTGACAACAATGACACCTGGGCAGTAAGCACTTGGGTAGGTAGTGGTGGTGCATTATGATGTCATAATGGAATCTTGGGGTGGAATGTTAACATTTCATCAGTGATGTCATCATGGAATCCGCGGATGGAATCTTAACCCATTTACAACTTTGAAAGTATAGGTTCGTCCAAGGTCGTATCCCTGTCTTTTTTAGGCAGCGCCAGAGCCCACATCTCTACCCACACATGACAGTTGATGGTGTGATCAGCTGTTATGTCCCGCAAATAGATGCAGATGGATTTCGGCTGTCAACCACTTAATGCCGCTGTCAATCACTAACAACGGCATTTAAGACGTGCTGACCAAAACCGTGTCACAAGTCTCGCTCATCAGCGCCCTTGTCACATGATTCTGGGGTTGCAGTGAGTTATCATGACAGCCGGGGGTCTGCAGAAGAACAGTGTGCCTGACCATTGATCATCTTTTATGAACACTGACTTATGGCCAGTGTTCAGATGTTTTTTTCCACCACTTAAGTAAAAAAGGACCTATACATGATTGGTATCTGCATTCTCGTACTGACCTATAGAATCACATTACCAGGTCAGTTTGAGCATTTAGTGAACATTTTAAATAAAACAAATGTGGAATTGCACTTTTTTGCAATTTCATCGCACTTGAATTTTTTTCCAGTTTTCAAGTACAATATATGCAATCATTAGTGTCATTAAAAACTACAACTTGGCCTGCAAAAAAGCAAGGCTTCATAGGCTATATTGATGGTAATAAAATGTAATGGCTCTGGGAAGAAGGGGAGCAAAAAAACGAAAGCACAAAAACGGAAAATCGCAATGTGGTGAAGGGGTTAAAGTGGCATCTCACTATAAAGGGAAGTTGCCTAGTAACATTCTAGTAACAATTAAGTTGGCAACATCATGGGTTGAGCATCAGAATCAGGGAAAGAGGGAAAACCATGGCTTTACTCTTCTGATCAGGCTTTTATATCCGTATTTCCCTCAAAAAATTACTTTAACCAGGTTTTGAATGCTGAATATTCTTTACATGTGTAAACATTTACTTTTTTTTTTACATATTGTAACCAGGGTGGACTGGGAGTAAAATTCAGCCCTGGCATTGTAGAGCACGCAGGCCCACGCTATCACCGCCCCCCTCCCCAGCTTGTATTTTATGAATATTATCCTTTATTATTGCTATGTGTTTTTCCCAGATTGTCTGTTACTTACCTGTTGTACTAAGGTCCTGATGTTCATCTGTAAATGCTCAAGATATTGTGAGCTTATACGACCTCGGCGGTATTTGGTCAGGCAGTCTCTCACTAGCTTCATAACCAGCCGGTAAGTGAAGCTGAGGACGCCATCGGGTATTGGTAGCACAAGGGCAGGGTCATAGGTGGTAAGAATCTCCTGGAGTAGTGCCAACACCTCAAGTTTATCTAAAGAAATGTCAGACATTTCAAACAAATCCAAGCGCAGTCAGTATATCACCAGCTTCGCAGCCAATCACTGACAACAATGACAGCTGGGCAGTAAGCACTTGGTTAAGTAGTGGCGGTGCATTATGATGTCATAATGGAATCTTGTGGTGGAATGTTAACATGTCATCAGTGATGTCATAATGGAATCTTGTGGTGGAATGTTAACATGTCATCAGTGATGTCATCATGGAATCCGGGAATGGAATCTTAAAGGGGCATCTCACCATAAAAGTAAGTTACCTAGCAATAATTAATGTGGCAACACCATAGGCTGAGCATCAGTTTCAAACTCAGGCATGGAGGGAAGAACCATGGGTTTTATCAGTGAGGCAGGCTTTTACATCTAAATAAAGATATAAAGTCAGCTCACAGACTCAATAGGAGCGCGGAACACCATCCTGCAGTGGTCGATTTCCATGAAGAGAAAGAGAAAAAAAATCCAGCTCCAAGCGAAATTCAAGTTTCCAAAATTTATTCCAACATGGACAATAGACAGATCAGCTCCAGGACTGCATCAGCTCACACAGGAGCGATAAAGCGACGCGTTTCGATCACTACATGCGATCTTTATCAAAGCTGGCATGTCAAGATCACACACAAGTATAAAAAGAGACAGGAACCAATCATCTAACTAATACATGTCACATGACCAGAAGGTCCTGTTCTAAAAAATGCTATTCACCAAATAACGAGATCATAAGAATTACATCAAATTTATAGAGAAAAAACATTTAAGATGTATCCACATAAATGTAAAAAAAATTTGTTGATGTAAAATGTCACAATTTCATCAAAAATTCATATGATTTTGTTGAATACTAAAAAATCATGTGACCAAAAGGTTCTCTGACTAATGTTACATATATCAATTAGCGGAATGATATAAAATTCACATGATTCAACAAGAAAACATATGGTGAAGAACATACGAATATAAAAAACATTATTCGAATGGAAAATACTTTGAAAATTCAATAGTGGAACATGATTTTGTTCTTTTTATTTAATCCATCAGGAAATCTGGTTTCCAAATTGAAAATCCAGAAAGCCTCCCGGGTGAGCAGTGTCCTTCTGGTATCACCACCCCTAGAAGATTTCCTGATTTTTTCAATGCCTGTTACCTGAAAAGAAACGACATTACGAGAATGGAAATTAATAAAATGCTTGGCAGCGGAAGAAACATTGTGGACCCCATCTGACACATTAGTTAGCTAATATATAAAGCTCAAAGTGTGTATGTATGTATGTATGTGTGTGTGTATGTCCGGGATAGGCATCCGCATGGTCGCAGCTACAGCCACAAAATTTGGCACCGTCACACGTCTGGACCCCGAGAGCATCCTAAGCTATGTTGTGAGGCGAAATTTTAACCCCGCGCATTCCAATTCACCAAACAATTTTCCCCCTGTCTACATACTGGGGAAAAAGTGTGTGCGCGTCAAGTCCCGCCCCTCATTATGATGTCATAATGCCCCTATTTGCATAATGGGGAAACAGTGTGTGCGTATCAAGCCCCGCCCCTCATTATGATGTCACAATGGTTGCCATGGCGACGCTGATATCATCATAGATTGCAAGCCCCGCCGCTCATTATGATGTCATAATGGTTGACTATGGGATGGAGGATGTGTGATGGGTATAAGGGCACTGGACTATGGGATGGTGGATATGTATGATGAGTATATGAGCAATGGGCCTATGGGATGGTGGATATGTATGACGGTATATGGGCACGGGACTATGGGATGGAGGATGTGTGATGGGTATATGGGCACTGGACTATGGGATGGAGGATATGCATGACGGGTATATGGGCACGGGACTATGGGATGGAGGATATGTATGATGGGTATATGGGCATGGGACTATGGGATGGAGGATAAGAATGATGGGTATATGGGCACTGGACTATGGGATGGAGGATATGTATGATGGGAATATGGGCACGGGACTATGGGATGAAGAATATGTATGATGGGTATATGGGCACGGGACTATGGGATGGAGGATATGTATGACGGGTATATGGGCACGGGACTATGGGATGGCGGATATGTATGATGGGTATATGGGCACGGGACTATGGGATGGAGGATATGTACAATGGGTATATGGGTATGGGACTATGAGATGAAGGATGTGTGATGGGTATATGGGCACTCGACTATGGGATGGCGAATATGTATGATGGGTACATGGGCATGGGACTATGGGATAGAGAATATGTATGATGGGTATATGGGCATGGGTCTATGGGATGGAGGATATGTATGATGGGTATATGGGCACGGGCCTATGGGATGGTGGATATGTGTGACGGGTATATGGGCACGAGACAATGGGATGGAGGATAATTATAATTTGTTATAACTAACCACAGTTAGTTACTATGCCCGGTGCTGCCCGTCATACATATTAGTTACTATGCTCGGGCAGCACCGGGCTCTTCAGCTAGTATCATGCAAATGTTCAACTATCCTAGTTTTCAACTTCCTAGATGTACAACCTATATAGGATTTATTACACAAGGTGCAATTAATTTTATACACCATAAAATCCGAATTACAATTAATAAAACTATTTATTCTATACGATTTGGTATTATCATTATTATAAAAAATTTTAGATTTCACCATGTGTTTGCAAGTCCTGCAATTATTCCCTCCACATTTATAATTCCCTTTATTGTCTAACCACGTACCAATATTTTTTCGCGATGAAAACAAACTAGGAGATAAAATGTTACCTAAAGTGGGGGCTCTACGTGCTACCACATTGCAACCATTTTCTAAGACTGTTGCCAATACAGGATCTTCATATAAGAATGGTAAAAATTTATTTATGATTCCTTTGATTTCATTAAATTGGGAACTATATTGAAAACATACAAAGGGACTATTAGACATGGTGATTTTTTTCTCTTTCTTATTTTCTGATATAGAACCATCATCCATTACTAAATTCAAAGCTCTATTCAACATCCAGTTAGGATAATTTCTGTCACTCAATTTGTTACAGGATTTGAACAATTCCTGCTGCAAACCATTGTTATTATTACAATTCCTTTTTATTCTTATAAGCTCACCGACAGGAGCTGACTTCACTGTATGTTTGGGATGACCACTATTGGCATGCAGGATAGTATTACCTGCCATCGGTTTTGAATAAGTACAAGTGGATATCAATTGACCCGCAATACCCTGCAAGAATAGATCCAAAAAGGAAATTTCATTTTTGTTACACATAAATGTAAATTTCAAATTATAATCATTGGAATTAATATACTCCACAAAGTCTGGTATGGCCGAGACATCACCCCTACATATAATCAGGGTATCATCAATGTATCTACCATACTAGTACTGATATCACCACCATACAGTGTCCATATAATGGTACTATCAGTTTTGCACAAGTGCACTGTAGACCATATATCTGTACTGTGCAGGTTCTCACCAAAGACTTTCTCAATAATCGCAGTCATTCATTTTTCCTTCCATTTTCCATTCGGCCCAAAACAGCATGATCACTTCTTCAATCCATAACTCTTCCCTGCACAATGTAACACAGAGACGTCTGACTTACAGCTTTTACCCTCCATAGATTCCCCCATTCCTGTACAAACCATGTAGTGCAATAATAAGTAACCTAGGCAGTAATAGTGCCCCTCTGCGTCCTGTATGGTAATCCTTGCCTCTTTTTGTGTCCCCCACAGTAACAGTGCCTCCTCCATGCCCCTACACAGTAATAATGTTCCCTCTGTGCACACTTAGAGTAATAATGCCCCCCGTATGCTTCCTTATATCTAAGTACAGCAGCATGTAGAAATAATGCCCCCATGCCTCCTTATAATAATTCTCCTTCACCCTTGATAATAATAATATTGACCCCGTACCTTCTTACCCCTGTGATTGCTTATAATAATGTCTCCTGTTCTCTCCCTGTAATGATACTGATTTTGCTGTCTGCCTCCTGATAGTAATGCCCCTGAGCAGGAGCATACGTAGAAATCACTGGAACGCCAGACCAAAAGTCTTATTATTATTTATTGTTATTATTTATTATTATAGATCCATTTATTCCATGGCGTTTTACATGTGAGGAGGGGTGTACATAATAAAAGACTAGTACAGTAATCTTAAACAACACAGGTCATGACTAGTACAGGAGGAGAGAGGACCCAGCCCACGAGGGCTCACAATCTACAAGGGATGGGTGAGGATACAGTAGGCGAGGGTAGAGCTGGTCATGCAGCGGTTTGGTGGATCGGTGGTTACTGCAGGTTGGTAAGTCTTCAGGTTCCTTTCAAAGGTTTCCACGGTAGGTGAGAGTCTGATATGTTGTGGTAGAGAGTTCCTGAGTAGGGGGGATGCATGGGAGAAATCTTGTATGCGTTTGTGGGATGAGGATATAAGAGGGAAGTCGAGAAGGAGATCTTGTGAGGATTGGAGGTTGCGTGCAAGTAAGTACCGGGAGATGAGGTCACAGATGTATGGAGGGCACAGGTTGTGGATGGCTTTGTATATCATAGTTAGGATTTTGAACTGGAGTCTCTAGGTAATGGGGAGCCAGTGCAGGGATTGACAGAGAGGAGAGGCCGGGGAATAACGGGGGGACAGGGATTAGTCAGGCAGCGGAGTTTAGAATAGATTGGAGGGGTGCGAGAGTGTTAGAGGGGAGGCCACAGAGCAGGAGGTTGCAGTAGTCAAGGAGGGAGGTGATGAGGGCATGGATTAGGGTTTTTGCAGATTCTTGGTTTAGGTATGTACGGATCCGGGAAAAAATTTTGTGTCGGTAGGAAGTGGAAAGGGCTTGGATATGTGGTTTGAAGTAGAGATCAGAGATTACCACAAGGCAGTGAGCTTGTGGGACTGGGGAGAGTGAGCAGCCATTTACTTTAAAGAGAATCTGTCACCTATTTTTTCCCCTGTGAGATGCGGCCACCGCCATCATGGGCTTATCTACAGCATTCTGTAATGCTGTAGATAAGCCCCTGATATATCCTGAAAGATAAGAAAAACAAGTAATATTATACTCACCGGGGGGGCGGTCTGGTGCGGTCCGGGTCTGATGAGTGTCGCGGTCCGGGTCCGGTGCCTCCCATCTTCTAGCGATGGCGTCCTCTTCCTTGTTTCTGTTGTGGCTCCTGCGCAGGCATAATTCTCTGACCTGTTGAGGGAAGAGCAGGGTACTGCAGTGCGCAGGCACTGGGAAAAGTCAGAGAGGTGGGCGCATCTTATAGGGGAAAAAATAGGCAACAGATTCCCTTTAATGGATAAGTCCATTGGGGGGGTCGAATTAAATGGGGAAAGATGATGAATTCTGTTTAGTCCATGTTAAATCTTAAAAATCTAGGGGAGAAAATGGATGAAATAGCAGCTAGACATTGTGGGATTCTGGTTAGTAGGGTGGTGATATCTGGTCCAGAGAGGTAGATCTGTGTGTCGTCAGCATAGAGATGGTACTAAAAGCCGTGGGACTCTATGAGCTGTCCCAGGCCGAAAGTGTAAATGGAGAAGAACAGGGGCCCTAGGACTGAACCTTGCGTGACTCCGACACATTGGGGACGAGGTGAGGAGGTATTATTATGACATACAGTGGGTGAAATAAGTATTTAACATGTCAGCAATTTTCTAAGAAAATATATTTTTAAATCCCAGGCTCCCCCACATAGTATGATGCTCACTTCACAGCACTCGCCCCTCCAGACACACACAGTAATTTGATTTTGGGTCTTCCTCCCAGGGCTGGCGGGGTACTTGGTACCGGGCCCGATGAGCTTCAATGGGAGATGTCACGGCAGCTGGGACCCGGCCCATGGCCCTGGGCGCCCATTGTAAAAGGGGAATGTTTCAGTGTGCTTATGGTGATGAAAGTTTATAAGTGATTTGTGACGCCACCTGTGGTGTTCGGCAAGGAAGATGTGAAGCCGACGCTGCAGACAGATCCTCTGGGACAGATGGTGTGGTGCAGCAAGGATGTTATAGCCCTCCACAGGCAGGGCTGTAGTCCCAGGGCAGTGTAGGTGAAGTGACACGTAGATGGTGTAGTGTCAGGTGCAGGGGATGTAGCAGTGCTGAGTAGGTTGGCGAAGGAATAAGTGGAGGACACGAGGGCATGTAGTTCCAAAGCTTTACTCACAGTCTGCTCTGGTACAGGTGCCCGCATCCGTGCCATGTCCTCCGGGTCAGGAGCTCAGTCAACCTCCAGGCAAGATGAAGTACTCCCTTCCAACACTCTGCCAACATGTGCCTTTTCTGAACGTCTCCCTATTGCGCCTTTAGTGAAGTACTCCAGTACTGAGTTACACTGGGGTTCCTCCTGTCAGATGTTCTTATGAACTCTACTTGTACGGCAGACAGCTGTAGTCTGCTTCGGAGACTCCTTGCTACTAAGTCCTGGCTCACTATCGTTGCTTTTGTGCCCCCAAGTCTTGTGTGGGAATAAAGTGGTGACAACTTCTATTCCTCCGGTGTCTGCTGCAGGATCATTAGTATCCATACAACCTTGGGGACCGGACCTCGGCCTTGCGCTGTGAACTTGAGAAGGGTTCTCTTCTAACCCTAATCCTTAGTCCTCCTTTTCTCCTTATGTTCCGCACAATCCTTTCCTTCATATGGAGAATCAGGCTTTCTATAATGTCTCTCTCTCCTGTGCCAGCGGACCCAGATCACTGAGGTCGGCTGCAGCACTTCCTTCATCCATCCCACTCGGGAGATCTTCTCTCTTCCTCTGACTCTGTCAGACTCACTGACTGACTGACCCAATCCTAAACTCTTCCCGCTCTTTTGATGCAAGGTAAACTCTACACACCTCCCAGCACGCTTCGTGTTCCAAGCAGGGAGCCACCAAAGGGTGCTTTGCTACACTATTGTGTTGTGTGGGATGCAGGTGTTGGTGCGTGGTCAGGTGTTTCCACCTTACCTGGATGGTGAGATACCACACCTCAGGAGGAGGTGCAGTACCTCTGTGGCGACTGAACCCTCAGGGGTGCCACAGTTTCCCCACAGCATGATGGTCCCACCACAGTACAGTACAGATCCCCCCATAGTCCCACATACAATATATTGCGTTCCCAATACAATACGATGGTATCCCGATAGCCCCCAAAATAATAATCTTAATACTCACCATATCAAAGCTCCCTGTCCACCGTAGCCGCAGTCTGATTTTCTATTCTGCCTTGCCATCACTTATGCAGAGCTTCAACAGCGATCTTGTGGGCACCGTATGATCACCATGGCGTAAGTCTACATAATCGGTTGTAAACTCCTTCCTAAACATAGCATAAACTTACATCAAGGTTTGTGAAGGGGTTTATAGCAAATTTAGCTGACGGGAGAAGTTCCACTTAGTGGGATTGGTGATCGGATACATAACACCGAAGATATTGTTTCAGTGTCTGATTAAGGTCGGAGACACACTCCCGTACAACACGGCCCAGGGCTATGCTATAATACATCACATAGCACTCGGCCCCGTGTTATTCTATGGGGCAGCTCAGATCCGTGATTTGTTCTCATGCCAAATTGGCATTTGAGAGCACAGGCAGCATGCTGCTATTTGCAGCGAGACTCGGCTCACTTGCACCTATACAAGTCTATGGGTTTGTGTGAAACATCACACTGCACTCGGATATTACCCGAATGCAGTGCAATTCCTGCCGTCGCCGACAGCAGAGGAAATGGAGAAATTACTTTCTCTGTCTCCTTCGCAGCTGTGCTCCGATCCTGTCATGCGAGAGCATCGGATCACAGTAGCATGACACTTGGCTCTCGCTCACAGAAGAGCAGGAGAAGAGGGTCATTAAAGGGAATCTGTCACCTCAGTTTGGCACGGTATGTAAATGAGTTGTGTCTGGTCCGTTGGGCGGTGTTTTGGCTCCTTAACTCCACCCCTCCCTGGCCGCTGTACGAAATCTTTCTGGTAATTTCCGTAGTTGTCATCCAGATTACGTGCGTGTGCATTGCAATCTCCAATCGCGCTTGCGCAGTATACTTTGCCCAACTGCGGGCAAAGCCGAAAAGCATTAGTGTGCATGCGCCGGTGACCTATGTCACGGAAGTATTTTGCTGCCTTTTCTGTGTTCCGGGACATAGTTCACTGGCACATGCGCACTAATGCTTTTTGGCTTTGCCCGCAGTTGGGCAAAGCATACTACGCACGCGCGATTAGAGATTTCTACTACAACTACAGAAATTACCTGAAAGATTGCCTACAGCGGCCAAGGAGGGTTGGAGGGAAGGAGCCAAAACACCGCCCATCGGACCGGACACAACTCATTTACATACCGTGCCAAATTGAGGTGACGGATTCCCTTTAATATATTGCATTGGATGCTATACGCTGGTGTGACTCCATTATACGCTCTGTCTGACTATTGCTCTCTGAGTGATACATAGTAGAAAAAGGCCCTTCAATATTCATCTTGTTACAGAATGCCCTCCAAAATTTGGAAATGAACTGAGTCAGAAGCTGTATTTTCCTGAATACCTTATAAAGGCACAATGTGTTTGATGAATAACTTACTTAAAGGGAATCTGTCAGTAGAATCAACCCTCCTTGGTCATCTATATGGGCATCTAGGTCATAAAAAGTTGAATAAAATTATATCTGTGATCCAATGTGTTAATCCAGAGAAATCCACATATTTTATATATTTGTAAATGTGCTGTTAAGATCTATGGGCCGGACACATTCTGGTATACAAACCAGAATTAACACTTTGGTCGATGTACTCAGGGAGTACTGTGTGCCATCAATGTGCCATCCGTATGTCATCAGTGTGGCATCTGTGTGTCATCAGTGTGCGATCCGTGTGTCATCAGTGTGCCATCTGTGTGCCATCCGTGTGGCATCTGTGTGCCATCAGTATGCCATCGGTGTGCCATCCGTGTGGAATCTGTGTGCCATCAATGTGTCATCAGTATGCTATCTGTGTGCCATCAATGTGCCATCCGTGTAGCATCAGTATGCCATCTGTGTGCCATCGGTGTGTCATCGATGTGCCATCCGTGTGTCATCAGTATTCCATCCGTGTGTCATGAGTGTGTCATCCGTTTGTCATTAGTGTGCCATTAGTATGACTTCTATGTGTCATCAGTGTGTCATCAGTGTGTCATCGGTGTGCCATCAATGTGCCATCCGTTTGGCATCTGTGTGCCATAAGTATGCCATCTGTGTGCCATCAGTGTGTCATCCATGTGCTCTCCGAATGCCGCCCGTTTTTTTCAGGATGGCATAAGAAAAATCAATTCCAAAGCTTCTCCTATACTTTGCAATGTTAAACACGTGCAGCACATAGATGAGGCATGGATGTTATCCGTGTGCTGTACACGTTTTACACAGACCCATATACTTGTATTGTCATTTGTGCTGCTCGCAAAAAAATGGACATGTCTCTGTGTGGTTTACATAGACATACGGTTCGAGCAAACATGTACATTTGTGCAGTACCATAGATTGTAATAGATACATGTGGCGTCCGTGAAAGAAACAGATTCCACATGTACTGCAAACACAAACATGTGAAGGGAGCCTGAGGGAGTATGGCATATTTAGCGCTAATGAGAAGGCGCACAACATGTTTGACACTGTATGAGGGAGCAAATGGTTGAGGAGGTAAGAGTGGCTGGGACCCTAGGAGGTAGTGACCATGGTATTTTAGAATTTTGGATAACTAGAGGAGGAAGACCTGTGAAGACTCAGACGTCAAGGTTAGATTTCAGAATGGCAGATTTTAAGGGATTCAGATAGAGAATTGGAGGGATCCAATGGCTGGATATTCTTAAGGATAAAAATGTCCAGGAAGCATGGGAAATCTTGAAAAATGAAATTCTCAAAGCACAATTGTTAACAATTCCGAAAAGAGGGAAGAATTGGAAGCATTTAAGGAAACCAGGATGGATGAACACAGAACTTAAGCACATGCTAAAAAGGAAGAAAGAAATGTTTATAAAATGGAAAGAGGGAGGCATTTATAAGGAAGAATATAATTCTGGGGGAATTTGCCGCTCCAGCAGAGGGGAGTGTGCGGAGCTTTGCCAGCAGAGCGGAGTGTGCGGGGCTGTGCCACCAGAGCGGAGTGTTCGGAGCTGTGCCAGCAGTTCGGAGCTAAGCCAGGTGCCGTACACTAGGAGACAGTGAGTACCGCACCCGCTCTGCCCGAGTGGCGACATACTCAAAAGAGCCCTTCTGCTGAGGACTGAGACAGAATGACATTACGTGGTGAGCGCCCTCTGTGTAAACGTGGACCCGCCAGCCTCTGTGAATGGAGGAGATTCCCTTGACAAGTCTGAGACAGTCGCTAGTGCGTGCAGGCCCGGCGTTCGCAGCGACAGATCTGAGCCCCTGAGAGTAGTAGCTGGACTGACCGATGAGTGCGGCGCTGTCCCTGCAGTGACACGTTCTGAGTGTGGACTTGTGGCTAAGAGTGGTGAGAGCAGGAACCCCTCTCACCATCCAGCATCCTGTTATTTTCCCCGAATGCCGTTTCTTCATCGTGGACAGAGACTTGAGAGTCTGCATGTGCCACTGTTGTCGATTCTACCGTTGGAACCCCGCCTGTCAGAGACTGCATCGAGATGACCCGCGCCGCTGTTGCCAGTGCCACCGTTGGAACGCTGTACTGCCTCACAACAGAAGACTACAGTCCGATAAGTTTAACCTCTTTATTACTGAACTCTCGTTCATCACTCACCTACCCTGCCAACCTTCCAGTTCTGCTCAATTCCTCGCCGTCACCCTACAATCCCTCACTCCCTGCCTGTTCAACCCTTGCTCTGCCTACACGTGTGTGACTGCATCCCTCGTTTCCTGCAGGTTATTACAGAGTGATTGCACATTTAGGTCACTCATTGCAGCAAACTGATAAAGCAGAACATTGGACATAACGTGCTGCCATAGAATGGAGAAAACAGCCATACAGGGCCGTATTTAGAGTTTATGCTGCCCTAGGCACTTTTCGTGCTGCCCCCCCATTGGCGAGTATGACTAATGCAGACACTGTCGGCAGTGACTTAGGCTACTTTCACATCAGCGATTTTCGCCATTCGCGGCAGATCCGTCAGTTTTTCCACATCTGTCACGAAACGGATCACTTATGGCAACACTGCATTCGGCCTCAATCATTCTGTTGGAATAATGCATATTGATCTGTATGTATTGCAACAACTACTACTGTACTGTTTGATATATTGTACATATTGTGAGATTGTTAACAAAGTTCAGTGACAAAAAAATAAAAAAAAGGAATAGACAGGATGCCCCCTCCTTCTCTTCCCTTCTTGTTGTTGTAATGCTCCCATGTTGCAAGCCACAGCAGATACCAGACTGATCACATTTCATGCTGTAAGCTTTTCAACCTGGATATGAATAAATCTACATTCTGTGTTGCTGACTCTGGATGTTACGCTGATTAATCCGCTGCTAACACATTCCCTATGGGACTTGCGGACATGTGCGGCACTTGCGGTTTTGCCGCGATCCCGCAAATGCGGTACTTGCAGCAACGGAAAAAACGCTGCTAGCTGTGTTTTATTTGTCTCACCATAAGTGCAAAACCGCAAGTGCTGCACATGTTCGCAAGTCCCATAGGGAATGTGTAAGGGGTCCGAATCTATGTGTATGCCCATCTAGCTCTTTCAAAGACAATTCCAGCAATATTTTTACATGTTCAGTCCATTCATCTGAAATCGGTTTGCATACATATTCAAATGAGGGAGTAGATCTGTTGCTCCAGCTCTATACCCGCTAAGTGCCACCTCTTCCTGATCGACTTACAGCTCTTTTTATCCAGAAGGAAACACATCATATAGGCTGTCAGTGAAGGAGGTGGCACTCTGTGGGAAATAGAGCTGGAGTGACAGAGGGATATGATCCACCATAGTCGTCAGGCATTATTTATATATGAAATGCTGATTTCTGAATATGGGAGAAAGGGACTGACCATATAAAGGTATTTATGGAGTTTGTCTTGGAAAGAACTACATGCACATATAAAAAGTTTGAAGGGGTGAAATGAAGCTAATATACAATGCTGGCAGCAAAAATATTCTTGCATAGCTATTATGGCAGCACAGTGGCTCAGTAGTTAGCACTGTACGCGGTGGCTCAGTACTGTATATAGTGGCTCAGTAGTCAGTGCAAAAGTTTTGTAGCACTGAGGTCTGGGGTTCAAATCCCAACAAGGATGACATCTGAAAAGAGTTTATATGTTCTCCCCATGTTTGTCTGGGTTTCCTACCACACTCAAAAGACCTACTAATAGGATGTTTAGATTGTGAGCCCCGATGGGGACAGTGTTGATGATGTATGTAAAGTGCTGCGGGGTTAGGCTGGGGTCAGATTGAGTTTAGGCAGTCCGTTAGATTATAACGCGGTGTAACACAGTCCATTAACGCTGCCATTGACATTATGTAGTGCATCGCAATGCATGCCATAAAGCGGCATGCGCTCGCGATGTGCCGTGATTCTGTGACAGAGCCTCGGACGCAGGCTACAGCGTCTGAGGCTCCGTCACCGCTAGCGCAGATGAATCATCTGCGCTAGCGGGTATAGTATAACACAATCGCGTTATGCTATACCGTTAACTATTAGCTATGCGCTGAACGGGCTGCAAAACACAATCTGAACCTGGCCTTAATAGCGCAATATCAATGAATAAATATTATTCTTAATATTATGTCACAATACCAGGATCTGAGGTTCTTCTGTTTCGAGGTCACGAGCTCTCTGATGCGATGTTGCTGCCTGTCTCGCTGTCTTCCTCTTTTGACACTGCAGTGTGGTGGACAAGAGAGCATTAACTGGTTAATAGCAAGAAGTATGGTGTCTGTGTACTAACTGGACTATAAACTCTCCCTATCCCATGTCCAGCAGACATTGTAGGATTACTATATGGATTTTATTCTCCCAGTCTCTGACTAAGGCCTTATTCATATGTCCAATACGTCCAGATGTTACAGCATAGTGGAGGGGATTTTATGAAATTCCATTTCCACTATGTGTTCAAACATGCAGGTGGCAGAGCCGCGTATACGCACATGTGGCGCTTCGCTCTAGACCGCAGCATGTCTGTTTATTTTGCAGATTTTCAAGCGTTTTTTCATGCGGATATGTATGCATTTTTGTAGGCTAAATAATAATCTATTATTTACCAAAAAAAAAAAAGAATTGTGATGCTATTTCTGGTTCAACCTCTTTATTTACATACTCCATTGAAGAATAATGTTTACACACACAGATAGATAATAGATAGATGATAGATATATATCGATAGATGATAGATCTATCTATACAGTGCGTTGCGAAAGTATTCGGCCCCCTGGAACTTTTCAACCTTTTCCCACATATCATGCTTCAAATATAAAGATACCAAATGTAAATTTTTGGTGAAGAATCAACAAGTGGGACACAATTGTGAAGTTGGATGAAATTTATTGGTTATTTTAAATTTTTGTGGAAAGTCAAAAACTGAAAAGTGGGGCGTGCAATATTATTCGGCTACTTTACTTTCAGTGCAGCAAACTCACTCCAGAAGTTCATTGTGGATCTCTGAAAGATCCAATGTTGTCCTAAATGACTAATGATGATAAATATAATCCACCTGTGTGTAATCAAGTCTCCATATAAATGCACTTGCTCTGTCATAGTTTCAGGGTTCTGTATGAAGCACACAGAGCATCATGAAGACCAAGGAACACAACAGGCAGGTCCGTGATACTGTTGTGGAGAAGTTTAAAGCCAGATTTGTATACAAAATGATTCCAAAACTTTAAACATCCCAAGGAGCACTGTGCAAGCGATCAAATTGAAATGGAAGGAGTATCATACCACTGCAAATCTACCAAGACCCGGCCGTCCCTCTAAACTTTGATCTCAAGCAAGGAGAAGACTGATCAGAGATGCAGCCAAGAGGCCCGTGATCACTCTGGATGAACTGCAGAGATCTACAGCTGAGGTGGGACAGTCTGTCCATAGAACAACAATCAGTCGTACACTGTACAAATCTGGCCTTTATGGAAGAGTCGCAAGAAGAAAGCCATTTCTCAAAGATATCCATAAAAATGTAGTTTAAAGTTTGCAACAAGAGACCTGGGAGACACACCAAACATGTGGAAGAAGGTGCTCTGGTCAAATGAAACCAAAATCAAACTTTTTGGCAACAATGCCAAACGATATGTTTGGCATAAAGGCAACACAGCTCATCATCCTGAACACACCATCCCCACTGTCAAACATGGTGGTGGCAGCATCATGGTTTGGACCTGCTTTTCTTCAGCAGGGACAGGGAAGATGGTTAAAATAGATGGGAAGATGGATGGAGCCAAATACAGGACCATTCTTGAAGGAAACCTGTTGGAGTCTGCAAAAGACCTGAGATTGGGACAGAGATTTGTCTTCAACAAGACAACGATCCCAAACATAAAGCAAAATCTACAATGGAATGGCTCACAAATAAGCGTATCCAGGTTTTAGAATGGCCAAGTCTAAGTCCAGACCTGATCTCAATCGAGAATCTGTGGATAGAGCTGAAAACTGCTGTTCACAAACGATCTCCATCAAACCTCACTGAGCTCGAGCTGTTTGCCAAGTTAGAATGGACAAGAATTTCAGTCTCTTGATGTACAAAACTGATAGAGACATACCCCAAGCGACTTGCAGCTGTAATCACAGCAAAAGGTGGCGCAACAAAGTATTAAGTTAAAGGGACCGAATAATATTGCACGCCCCACTTTTCAGTTTTTGAATTTCCACAAAAATTTAAAATAACCAATAAATTTCGTTCAACGTCACAATTGTGTCCCACTTGTTGTAATTCTTCACTAAAAATTTACATCTGGTGTCTTTATGTTTGAAGCATGATATGTGGGAAAAGGTTGAAAAGTTCCAGGGGGCCGAATACTTTCGCAAGGCACTGTATATATCTAATACCAAGATAATACCAAACCTGATGTTTAGCAATATTTATAATAAAATGGTACATAGAGAGTTAATTAAAGAAACACACACATAAAATCTGCGTTAGGCCGGGGTCACACTTGCAACAAACTCGCACGAGTCTCGCACCTCAATACACGGCACTGCCGCCGGCACTCGGGACCAGAGCGGTCAGCTACGTAGAAATTCATGCAGCCACACACTCCGGTCCCCCCTGTATGCATGGTTGGGCTCATTCTCATTCTCCCCCCTGTATACATGGCTGGGCTCATTCTCATCCTCCCCCCTGTATGCGTGGCTGGGCTCATCTTCCCCCCTGTATACATGGCTCCGGGATCAAACTCTCCCCCCCCTGTATGCATGGCTGGACTCATTTTCATGCCCCCTGTATGCATGGCTGGGCTCATTCTCATCCTCCCCCCCGTATGCATGGCTGGGCTTATGAATATGGACGCCACGCCTATGAGAGTGGCGTGGCGTCCATATTCATTAGTGTAATGAGCGGTAACACGTGACCGCGCACACAGTCAGGAAGCATAGCGGTGCTAGAGCTCATCGGAGCTCTGGGCACCGCTGGAGGAGCCAGGAGGTGAGTATGATGTCATCGAGGGAAGGAGGAGGGATGGATCGACCGGAGGAAAAGAAAAATATTGCTGAGGTGCCACCCCTCCGCAGAGTCCCGCCCCAGGCACAGGCCCAGGAGTGCCTAATGGGAAATACGGCCCTGCGTGTTGTGAGTTCATTTTCCCCTTCACCATTGAGGCCTGATGAACTCCCTCTTCTGGTGAAGGAAGGTAGTGAGGCTGATTACCAAGCACCTGAGCAGGATGATAATGACTGGGTGACTGGAATTGCTGACTGGATATAAGGCAGCCGACGCCCTTCTGCCTTGCTGGTGATTTCTCTGCGGGATTCTTGGAGACCAGTCTGATTCCTGCTCTTCAAAAGCTAAGTTTTCTGCTCTGCTTTTTGCATTTGTGTTTTGGTTTTGTTTTGCCTTGTTTTTCTGGATTTCTGCCATTCCCTGCTGGGGTGAGCTGAATTCCTTTTTGCTCTGTCTTCAGAAAATACCTGAGTACTGATTTAGTCTTTTTGAAGCCTAGCGTCTTCAGGGCTTTTTTCCGATCAGTCTGTTGGCTCTTTTTGATAGGTTTTTTGCGGATTGCAGACAGAAGCTTTTCTATCATGTCCTATTTAGTTAGCTTGGGCCCCATCATTTGCTCAGCCTATCTTTCTATCTGTGTTAGTGTTTTTTCATCTTGCTTCACCGTCATTATATGTTGGCGGCTGCCTATTGCTTTGGGGTCTGCTCTGGGGCAGTTTAGATTTCCCTTTCTGTCTTTAGGCTATTTAGTTCTCTGGCTGTGATCGAGGGGTCTAGGGCACCGTAGGAACCCCCCACGGCTACTGCTAGTTGTTGTTGATAGGTTCAGGGGTCTGCAATCCGATAGCTGCCAACTTCTCTGGTTTTCTGGACTTAGCTAGTATTTCTGTTTTTGCCTCCTACGGTGACTCATTCATAACAGAATCACCAGCCATACCGCAGATCCTAGGGTACTCAATAGCAGGAAAGAATTGTAAAAAAAAAAAAATGTGTATATTTTTTCCTGTATATCTCTGAGGCCGTAGGGGGAATTTTTTTTTCTCCCAATGGAGATAAAGCAATTGTCTGATCGTGTGGAGCAGCTCGCTGCAGAAGTGCGGGGAATTTCCACCTACCTTGCTCATTCACATGCTGCTGAACCAAAGATCCCTACTCTTGATGTGTTTTTTGGGGATCGGTCTAAATTTTTGAATTTCAAAAATAATTGTAAATTATTTTTTGCCTTGAAGCCTATCTCGTCAGGGAGCTCTGCGCAGCAGGTTAAAATTGTCATCTCTTTGCTGTGTGGCGATCCCCAGGATTGGGCGTTTTCTTTGAAACCAGATGATCCTATTCTGACTAAAGTGAACGCATTTTTTCAAGCCTTGGAGTTGTTGTATGCCGAACCTAATGCTATTGATCAGGCTGAAAAGACACTGTTGGCATTGAGCCAGGGTCGAGATTCTGCAGAATTGTACTGTCAAAAATTCCGAAAGTGGGTGGTCCTTGCTACCTGGAATGATAATGCCTTGGCAGCTCTCTTTCGGAAGGGTTTGTCAGAAGCTGTAAAAGATACTATGGTGGGATTTCCTGTTCCCTCTGGTCTTGACGATTCTATGTCATTAGCCATTCAGGTTGATCGGCGTTTACGTGAACGCAGGACTGCATGAGAGGTGTTGCCACCTGTTGAACAAGTGTCTGAACCTATGCAATGTGATAGAGTTTTGTCCAGGGAGCAACGTCAGGAGTTCAGAAGGCGTAATAAGCTGTGTTTTTTTTGTGGAGATGCCTCGCATATTATTTCTGTCTGTCCTAAACGAGAGAAACGTTTTGCACACACGTTTTCTGTGGGTGGTGTTCAACCTAAGTTTCTTCTGGCAATTACTCTGATCTGCTCCCTGTCCACATTTTCCGCCAAGGCTTTTGTGGATTCGGGAGCAGCCCTGAACCTAATGGACTTGGAATTTTGCTAAACGTTGTGGATTTCCTATGACACCTCTTCGGACGCCTATCCCTTTGAGGGGGATTGATGCTACTCCTTTGGCGAAAAATAAACCTCAGTTTTGGACCCACGTGGTAATGCGGGTCGCCCCAGACCATCAAGAAAATTGCAGATTTTTGGTGTTGCATAATTTGCATGATACCATTGTTCTGGGGTTTCCCTGGTTGCAAATTCATAATCCAGTTTTGGATTGGAAATCTGTGTCTGTGGTGAGTTGGGGTTGTAGGTGTGCCCTTAGTGAGGCTCCGGTTTTTTCCACCTCTCCTCAGTCGCATGATGTTCCTGACTATTTGGCGGACTTTTATGATGTATTTAGTGAGAATGAGTCTGCGTCTTTGCCTCCTCATAAGAGTTATGACTGTGCAATTGAACTGAGCCTGGGGTGTAAATTTCCCAATGGTCGGTTCTTCAATTTATCTGTACCCGAGCACGAGGCTATGCGATCCTATATTAAGGAGGCGTTGGAGAAGGGTCATATTAGACCATCCTCTTCACCCTTAGGTGCTGTTTTTTTTTTCGTGGCCAAAAAGGATGGTTCATTAAGGCCTTGTATTGATTATCGTGCCCTCAACAAAATTACTATTAAATATCAGTATCCGTTACCCCTGATTTTGGATCTATTCTCCAGAGTTAAAGGTGCTTGCTGGTTTACCAAACTTGACCTCAGGGGGGCGTATAATCTTATCCGCATTAAGCATGGGGATGAATGGAAGACGGCGTTTAATACTCCGGAGGGACATTTTGAGTACCTGGTGATGCCTTTTGGGCTCACTAATGCCCCTTCTGTCTTCCAGTGCTTCATGAACGACATTTTCCGAGACTTTGTGGATAAATTTTTGATTATCTATCTGGATGATATTTTGATCTTCTCCAAGGATTGGGATTCTCATGTGGAACATGTTCGGACTGTGTTCCGGATCTTGAGGGAGAATTCCCTGTATGTCAAAGGATCGAAATGCCTTTTTGGGGTACAGAGGATTTCATTTTTGGGATTTATTTTGTCTCCGTCAACTATTGAAATGGACCCAGCCAAGGTACAGGCCATTTATGATTGGGTTTAGCCCACTTCTTTGAAGGCCCTCCAGAAGTTTTTGGGTTTTGCTAATTTTTATCGGAAATTCATAGCAAAATTTTCTAGTATTGCCAAGCCATTGACTGACCTGACTAAGAAGGGTGCTGATGTGTTGAATTGGTCTCCGGAGGCTGTTTCTTCCTTTCAGGAGCTGAAGCGAAGATTCACTTCTGCCCCGGTTTTGCGGCAACCTGATGTCTCACTCCCGTTCCAGGTAGAGGTGGACGCTTCTGAGATTGGTGCAGGAGCTGTTTTGTCCCAAAAGGATCCTGTAACATCTAAAATGAATCCCTGTGCTTTCTTTTCCCGAAAGTTCTCCCCATCTGAACGTAACTATGATGTGGGGAATTGGGACCTGTTAGCCATGAAATGGGCATTTGAGGAGTGGAGACATTGGTTGGAGGGAGCTAAACATCAAGTCGTGGTCCTCACTGACCACAAGAATTTGATCTACCTGGAGTCGGACAAACGCTTGAACCCTAGACAGGCTAGGTGGGCCTTGTTTTTTACACGTTTTGATTTTGTGGTCTCTTTTCTTCCTGGCACTAAGAATGTCAAGGCTGACGCTCACTCTAGGAGCTTCTTTGCTGATTCTCCTGTGGTGACCAAGCCTGCTACTATCTTAGGCGAAGGGGTAGTTCTTTCTGCCATCTCGCCCGATTTGAGACGTGCTCTGGAAGAGTTCCAGGAGGACAAACCTGAGCGTTGTCCCAGTGGAAAGTTGTATGTTCCTGACCAGTGGAAGAAGAGAGTGATGTCTGAAGTTCATTGCTCTGCATTGGCTGGTCATCCAGGTATTTTTGGTACTAGAGATCTGGTGAGTCGGTCTTTTTTGGTGGCCCGCCTTGTCTCATAATGTCAGGAATTTTGTGCAGTCCTGTGGGACTTGCTCCCGGTCTAAAGCTTGTTCTCGCTCTAGTGGGTTGTTGATGCCTTTGCCGGTCCCCAGGAGGCCATGGACCCATATTTCAATGGATTTCATCTCTGATATGCCTGTCTCTCAGAGAATGACTGTTATTTGGGTGACTTGTGATAGGTTCTCTAAGATGGTTCATCTTGTACCACTCGCTAAGTTGCCATCTTCCTCTGAGTTGGTGCCCCTGTTTTTGCAACAGGTGGTTCGCTTGCACGGGATTCCTGAGAACATTGTATCTGACAGAGGAGTTCAGTTTGTGTCTAGATTTTGGAGGACTTTCTGTTCCAAGCTGGAAATTCAGTTGTCCTTCTCCTCTGCTTTTCACCCTCAGACCAATGGGCAGACGGAGAGAACAAACCAGACCTTGGAGTCGTATTTGAGATGTTTTATTTCCGCTGATCAGGATGATTGGGTTTCATTTTTGCCCTTGACCGAATTTGCTTTAAATAATAGAGCTAGTTCTGCCACTTTGATGTCACCTTTTTTTTTATTTTGGGGTTCATCCTCGACTTTCTTCAGGGTAGGTGGAGCCTTCTGCCTGCCCAGGTGTTGACACTGTGGTGGAGAGAATGCACCAGATCTGGGACCAAGCGGTGGATAAGTTATCTCTCTCCCAGGAAAAGGCCCAGCGGTTTTCCAACCGACATAGGACCATTGGTCCCCAGTTTAAAGTTGGTGATATGGTTTGGTTATCATCAAAAAATATCGCTATGAAGGTGTCTTCTCCTAAGTTTAAGCCTAGATTTATTGGACCTTACAAGATTTTGGAGATTATTAATCCAGTCTCTTTTCGGTTGGCTCTTCCTGTCACATTTAAAATCCATAATGTGTTTCATAAGTCATTGTTGAAGAGGCTTGTTGAACCAGTAGTTCCTGGGGTGGCACCTCCGGACCCTGTATTGGTTGAAGGTAACATGGAATATGAGGTAGAGAAGATACTGGATTCCCGTCTGGCTAGACGGAGACTCCAGTATTTGGTTAAGTGGAAGAGTTATGGTCAGGAGGATAATTCCTGGGTCTCTGCCTCTGATATTCATGCCAAAAGATTGGTGCGTGCCTTTCATCGGGCTCACCCTGATCGCCCTGGTGGCGTGGATGAGGGTTCGGTGACCCCTCCTCAAGGGGGAGGTACTGTTGTGAGTTCATTTTCCCCTTCACCATTGAGGTCTGATGAACTCCTTCTTCTGGTGAAGGAAGGTAGTGAGGCTGATTACCAAGCACCTGAGCAGGATGATGATGACTGGGTGACTGGAATTGCTGAATGGATATAAGGCAGCCGACGCCCTTCTGCCTTGCTGGTGATTTCTCTGAGGGATTCTAGGAGACCAGTCTGATTCCTGCTCTTCAAAAGCTACGTTTTCTGCTCTGCTTTTTGCATTTGTGTTTTGGTTTTGTTTTGCCTTGTTTTTCTGGATTTCTGCCATTCCCTGCTGGGGTGAGCTGAATTCCTTTTTGCTCTGTCTTCAGAAAATACTTGAGTACTGATTTAGTCTTTTTGAAGCCTAGCGTCTTCAGGGCTTTTTTCCCGATCAGTCGGTTGGCTCTTGTTTTGATAGGGTTTTTGCGGATTGCAGACAGCAGCTTTTCTATCCTGTCCTATTTAGTTAGCTTGGGCCCCATCATTTGCTCAGCCTATCTTTCTATCTGTGTTAGTGTATTTTCATCTTGCTTCACCGTCATTATATTTTGTGAGCTGCCTATTGCTTTGGGGTCTGCTCTGGGGCAGTTTAGATTTCCCTTTCTGTCTTTAGGCTATTTAGTTCTCCGGCTGTGATCGAGGGGTCTAGGGCACCGTAAGAACCCCCACGGCTACTGCTAGTTGTTGATAGGTTCAGGGGTCTGCAATCCGATAGCTGCCACCTTCTCTGGTTTTCTGGACTTAGATAGTATTTCTGTTTTTGCCTCCTACGGTGACTCATTCATAACACCTGCGGCCATAATTGTGCTAAGTTTACCTGCATAATTAAGAAAATGTATAAAAAAATACATTATGAATAGCAGCCTCTGTGCAAAATCTGAGCTAGCATAAAAAAGTACATAATCGTCTCTAGGATTCTGTACTACATAACAGTACAACAGATGTAATAAAGGTAAAGAGTAATACTGTCCATTTAGTACAGGTAGAAGGCAATACAGCACATACAGAAAAAGAGAATTACAGTGCAGGTAATACAGGTATACAGGTAGAGTGCAGTACATTGCATGTAGTACTGGTAGAAAAGAGCACAACACACTTAGTATAGATATAGTGGAGCGCCCACCAGGCCCGTGAGGATACTCGGTACGGACTCCGGCATCCGGCTTGTAGCGCTGTACTCTGGGGTGAGCTTGGTCACAGCTCCACTCCCCAGGTTCTCTTTCACTTCTCCTCTCTTCTCTCTTCACTCAGACTCTGTCTCCCTCCAGGCCAGAACTAATAGAGAAGCTCCCCTGAAACCGGGCTTAGAGCTCCCCCTTCTGGTCTGGAGTCAGGAAAAGTGTTGGATGTAAGTGTTATCTGGTCAGGGAACCCCTACTTGCTTCCAGGCATGTCATCACTCCCCTGTAAGGGAGGCAATGCCACTGTGGCAACCGGACTCCAGGGGTGCCACACAAGCATTGGTCAGAATAAGAGAGGAACATGGGAAACAACAAATAAAGTGTTGACTAATCCTCCAAATTTGGCCACATTCCCACCTTAAGTATTTGGTCAGTATTTTATTTCAGTATTTGTAAGCCAAAACCAAGAGTGGAACAGTCAGAGGAAAAGTATAATAGAAACACGTCACCACTTCTGGATTTATCACCCACTCCTTATTTTGGCTTACAAATCCTGAAATAAAATATTGACCAAATACTGAACATGGAAATATGGCCTTTTCCAGATAATACAATTGTGGAAAGTGCTGGAAGAACAAGTCTGAGCCATGGAGGTCGCATCTCAGCACAACTTACAGAACTTTAACCCCTTCCTGACATCAGACTTACTATCCCGTCCATGGGACCCGGGCCCCTATGCCCATGGACGGGATAGTACATCTACCGCAATCAGCAGCGCTCACGTGGTGAGCGCCACTGATCGCAGCCGGGTGTCAGCTGAATATCACAGTTGACACCCGGCACAATGTGTCAGGGGCGGTCACGGACCGCCCCCGACACGTTAACCCCTTGCACACCGCGATCAAACATGATCGCGGTGTACCGGGGGTTAAAGGGAAGCATCGGCAGGGAGGGGGCTCCCTCCGTGCTTCCCTGAGCCCCCCACAGCAGCGCAATGTGCAGCGCTGCTGCGGGGGGCTCCTTTCCTGCAGGCCCCCGAATCCAAGATGGCGACGGGGGCCTTCGGGGGCCTTCAGGAAGCTGGCTTCCTCAGTGCCTGCAAAGCACAGGCATGAGGAAGCCTTCTGCACTGCCTGTGCAGTGATCTGTGATGTGACAGATCAGCGATCTGTCACAGGACAGTGATGTCCCACCTGGGACTATTTAATAAAGTTAAAAAAAATTAAAAAAAGTGTTAAAATAAATTTAAAAAAATCGCCAAATAAATTAGAAAAAAAAAAAAATATTCCCCCAAATAAATCCATTTTTTGGAAATAAAAAAAACCAAAACAATAAAAGTACACATATTAGGTATCGCCGCGTCCGTAACGACCCGCCCTATAAAACTGTCCCATTAGTTAACCCCTTTAGTGAACCCCTTAAAAAATAAAAATAAAAAACAAAGCAAAAAATAATGATTTATTATCATACCGCCAAACAAAAAGTGTAATAACGCGCGATCAAAAAGACGCATATAAATATCCATGGTACCGCTGAAAACGTCATCTTGTCCCGCAAAAAACGAGCCATGACACAGCATCATCAGCAAAAAAATAAAAAAGTTATAACTCGCAGAATAAAGCGATGCAAAAATAATTATTTTTTATATAAAATAGTTTTCATTGCATAAAACCGACAAAACATAAAAAAAGACCTAAATGAGGTATTGCTGTAACCGTACTTACCCAAAGAATAAAACCGCTTTATCAATTTTATCGCACGCGGAACGGTGTAAACGCACCCCCCCAAAAGAAATTCATGAAGCGCTGGTATTTGCTTATTCTGCGTCCCAAAAATCGGAATAAAAAGCGATCAAAAAATGTCACGTGCCCAAAAATGGTACCAACAAAAACGTCAACTCGTCCCGCAAAAAATAAGACCTCACATGACTCGGTGGGTCAAAATACGGAAAAATTATAGCTCTCAATATGTGGTGATGCAAAAACTATTTTTACAATAAAAAGCGTCTTTTAGCGTGCGACAGCTGACAAATATAAAAACCGCCATAAATAGTAAATCAAACCCCCGTTATCACCCCCTTAGTTAGGGAAAAATAATAAAATAAAAAAATGTATTTATTTCCATTTTTCCATTAGGGTTAGGGTTAGGGCTAGGGTTAGGGTTAGGGCTGAGATTAGGGTTAGGGGTGTGTTGGGGTTCGGGCTGGAGTTAGAATTGGGGGTTTCCACTGTTTGGGCACATCAGGGTCTCTCCATATGCAACATGGCGTCTGATCTCAATTCCAGCCAATTCTGAGTTGAAAAAGTCAAATGGTGCTCCTTCCCTTCCAAGCTCTGCCATGCGCCCAAACAGTGTTTTACCCCCACATGTAGGGTATCAGCCTACTCAGGTCAAATTGCAAAACAATTTTTGGGGTCCAATTTCTCCTGTTACCCTTAGGAAAATAAAAAATTTGGGGCAAAAATATCATTTTTGTGGAAAAAAATGATTTTTTTATTTTCACGTCCGAGCGTTATAAACTTCTGTGAAGCACTTGGGGGTTCAAAGTGCTCACCACACATCTAGATAAGTTCCGTGGGGGGTCTAGTGTCCAAAATCGGGTCACTTGTGGGGAGTTTCAATAGTATAGGTACATCAGGCGCTATCCAAACGCACATGACACCCGCAGACCATTCCATCAAAGTCTGCATTCCAAAACGTCACTGCTTCCCTTCCGAGCCCCGACGTGTGTCCATACAGTAGTTTTCTCCCACATATGGGGTGTCAGCGTACTCATGACAAATTAGACAACAACTTTTGGGGTCCAATTTCTCCTGTTACCCTTGGGAAAATGAAAAAATTGGGGACTAATTGATCATGTTTGTGGAAAAAATACGATTTTTTTATTTTCATGCCCTGGTATTATAAACTTCTGTGAAGCCTTTGGGGGTTCAAAGTGCTCACCTCACATCTAGATTAGTTCCTTAGGGGGTCTAGTTTTCAAAATGGGGTCATTTGTGGGGGGTTTCCACTGTTTAGGTACATTAGGGGCTCTCCAAAGGCAACATGACACCCGCAGACCATTCCATCAAAGTCTGCATTCCAAAACGTCACTACTTCCCTTCCGAGCCCCGACGTGTGCCCATACAGTAGTTTTCTCCCACATATAGGGTATCAGCATACTCAGGACAAATTGGACAACAACTTTTGGGGTCCAATTTCTCCTGGTACCCTTGGGAAAATAAAAAAATGGTGACTAAAAGATCATGTTTGTGGAAAAAATATGAATTTTTTATTTTCACGCACGGGCGTTATAAACTTCTGTGAAGCACTGGGGGGTTCAAAGTGCTCACCACACATCTAGATAAGTTCCTTGGGGGGTCTAGTTTACAAAATGGTGTCATTTGTGGTGGGTTTCCACTGTTTAGGTACATCAGGGGTTTTCCAATCGCGACATGGTGTCCGATCTCAATTCCAGCCAAAAACGTCAAATGACGCTGCTTCCCTTCCGAGCTCTGCCATGCGCCCAAATAGTGGTTTACCCCCACATGTGGGGTATCAGCGTACTCAGGAAAAATTGCACAATAACTTTTAGGGTCCTGTTCCCTTTGGAAAAATAAGAATTGAGGGTGAAAAGATCATTTTTGTGGAAAAAATATGATTTTTTTAATTGTACGGCTGTATGTTATAAACTTCTGTGAAGCCCTTGAGGGTTCAAAGTTCTCACCACACATCTAGATAAGTTCCTTAGGGGGTCTAGTTTCCAAAATGGTGTCGTTTGTGGGGGGTTCCACTGTTTTGGTACATCAGGGGTTTTTCAATCGCGACATGATGTCCGATCTCAATTCCAGCCAAAAACGTCAAATGGCGCTGCTTCCCTTCCGAGCTCTGCCATGCGCCCAAATAGTGGTTTACCCCCACATGTGGGGTATCAGCGTACTCAGGACAAATTGCACAATAACTTTTAGGGTCCTGTTACCCTTGGGAAACTAAAAATTGGGGTGAAAAGATCATTTTTGTGGAAAAAATATGATTTTTTAATTGTACCGCTGTACATTATAAACTTCTGTAAAGCCCTTGTGGGTTCAAAGTTCTCACCACATATCTAGATAAGTTCCTTGGGGGGTCTAGTTTCCAAAATGGGGTCACTTGTAGGGGGTTTCCACTGTTTAGGTACATCAGGGACTCTCCAAACGTGACATGGCGTCCGATCTGAATTCCAGCCAATTTTGCATTGAAAAAGTCAAACGGCGCTCCTTCCATTCTGAGCTCTGCCATGCGCCGAAACAGTCGTTCCCCCCCACATATCAGGTATCAGCGTACTCAGGACAAATTGCACAATAACTTTTGCAGTCCAATTTCTCCTGTTACCCTTGGTAAAATAAAAAAATTGAACCTGAAGTATTATTTTTGTGAAAAAAAGTTAGATGTCCATTTTTTTAAATATTCAAAAAAATTCCTGTGACGCACCTAAAGGGTTAATAAACTTCTTGAATGTGGTTTTGAGCACCTTAAGGGGTGCAGTTTTTAGAATGGTGTCACTTTTGGGTATTTTCTATCATATAGACCCCTCAATGTGGCTTCAAATGTGATGTGGTCCTAAAAATAAAATGATGTTGTAAAAATGAGAAATCGCTGGTCAACTTTTAACCCTTATAACTTCCTAACAAAAAAAAATTTGGGTTCCAAAATTGTGCTGATGTAAAGTAAACATGTGGGAAATGTTAGTTATCAAGTTTATTGTGTGCCGTATCTCTGTAATTTAAGGGCATAAAAATTCAAAGTTGGAAAATTGCGAAATTTTCAAAATTTTTGCCAAATTTCCATTTTTCTCACAAATAAACACAAGTTATTTGAATGAAATTTTACCACTAACATGAAGTACAATATGTCATGAGAAAACATTGTCAGAATCACCGGGATCCATGGAAGCGTTCTAGAGCTATGACCTCATAAAGGTACAGTGGTCAGAATTGTAAAAATTGGCCCGGTCATGAACGTGCAAACCACCCTTGGGGGTGAAGGGATAATGATTGCTGATAATATTTTACTGCAACATATCATGGACCCTAATGAGGCAAGTGAAATCCACACAATGACAGATGAGAACTGGTTTGGTGGCACAGAGAGGAGCTGTACAATATTAGCCAATGCTATGGCAGATCAAAGTTAACACTGAGGAACCTACTGCGCCCCTCCTTGTTTGTCATAAAGTCTGGTCCCTAAAGGGGTATTCCTATCTTGAACTTTCATTCCTGAGACAGGAATTCCTGCTTCTAGGTCCCAAGAGGCAGGGTTACAAGAACATCTGAGCCCTGCTGTGCTATGTTGTTAGTGCCATTTTCATAAAAATGTATGGGAGTTCAAGTAAGGCTGGAGTCACAAACATCGCATAGCAGTCGGACCGCTGTTAATCTATGGGGCAGCTCCCATCACCATTTTTTTTCTCGGCCGTATTATACGTGCGAGTGAAATCGCAGTATGCTGCTATTGTCACCGACACTCGCCAATAGAAGTCTATGGATGCGAGAAAAAAATCGCACACCACACTGACCATCAGTGTAGCTTGCGAAAAATACGCACCGGTGTCCTTTGAAAAGCTGGCAATTCTTGTGCGGTGTACTGTAAAATCACACTGACAGATTAGAATAGAATAGATAGAATAGATATATACGCATAGAATAGGTGCATATATATATGTCAGCTACACACATATATATATATATAGATGCTGCCGGCGCTGCTTCAGAGTCTAGCACTGACGTTACTGATGCTGCGCTCCATCACAGCCTTACCTGCGCTGAACTCTGGAGCGTGGGAAAATGCCAGTTCATTTTCCCACGCTCCAGAGTTCAGTGCAAGTCTGGCTGTGAGGGAGTGCATCATCAGTGACGTCAACGCTATTCTCTGAAGCAGCGCTGACCACATTCATTCATCAGTGGTTTACAGCCGCGGCGGTTGCATCTTCGCATCGTCCTGGTTGTAAACTGTATATAGCCCAGATATGGATTTCGGCTTGGGACACAACGACGGACACACATGGTATATTGGTTTGTTATTTTTTTTTTATTACAGGAGAATGAGGGCATCGCAGGAATTAGAAGTATAATAAAGATGGGAAACTGTGTTGTGTTTAATTTCATTATAAGACTTTATTACGGCTGTGTCTTTATTTAACCTGTAACAACTATAGGCTTAGTAATGGATCGGTGTCTTATTGACACCTCTCCATTACTAAGCCGAGGGCTTGATGTCACCTTGCAATTTAAAGGTCACATCAACCCAACAAATATTACCAAATATGCCACCGTTACAGGGCATAGGAAAAGAGAGAGGCTAAGTGCCGGAATTGGCGCATCTTAGAGATGCGCCTTTTTTTGGGTGGCTGAGGCTAGTTTCACACTTGCTTTTTTTTGCAGCGCGTTTTTCCAGCAAAAAAACGCATTGAAAAAACGCATACAAAAGCATACAACTGCTGCGTTTTTTCAAGCATTTTTATGAGCATGCATGAAAAAAACGCAGCGTTTTTATGCATTTGTATGCGTTTTTAGTGCGTTTTTACCGCTTTTGCGTTTTTTCCAAACATTAGGTGGCCCCTCACACTAACCCAAACCATGACTTTACTAACCCTAACCCTAACCCTGACCCTAACCCTAACCCTGACCCTAACCCTGACCCTAACCCTGACCCTGACCCTAACCCTAACCCTAACCCTAACCCTGACCCTAACCCTGACCCTAACCCTAACCCTAACCCTAACCCTGACCCTAACCCTAACCCTAACCCTGACCCTGACCCTGACCCTAACCCTGACCCTAACCCTAACCCTGACCCTAACCCTAACCCTAACCCTGACCCTAACCCTGACCCTAACCCTAACCCTAACCCTGACCCTAACCCTAACCCTGACCCTAACCCTAACCCTAACCCTAACTCTAACCCTGACCCTAACCCTAACCCTGACCCTAACTCTAACCCTAACCCTTAACCAAACCATACCCTGATCCTAAGCCTAACCCTGACCCTGACCCTAACCCTAACCCTAACCCTTAACCAAACCAAACCCTGATCCTAACCCTAACCCTGACCCTGACCCTAACCCTAACCCTTAACCAAACCATACCCTGATCCTAACCCTAACCCTGACCCTGACCCTAACCCTAACCCTAACCCTTAACCAAACCATACCCTGATCCTAACCCTAACCCTGACCCTGACCCTAACCCTAACCCTTAACCAAACCATACCCTGATCCTAACCCTAACCCTGACCCTAACCCTAACCCTAACCCTTAACCAAACCATACCCTGATCCTAACCCTAACCCTGACCCTGACCCTAACCCTAACCCTAACCCTTAACCAAACCATACCCTGATCCTAACCCTAACCCTGACCCTAACCATAACCCTTAACCAAACCATACCCTGATCCTAACCCTAACCCTGACCCTGACCCTAACCCTAACCCTTAACCAAACCATACCCTGATCCTAACCCTAACCCTGACCCTGACCCTAACCCTAACCCTAACCCTTAACCAAACCATACCCTGATCCTAACCCTAACCCTAACCCTGACCCTAACCCTAATCCTTAACCAAACCATACCCTGATCCTAACCCTAACCCTGACCCTGACCCTAACCCTAACCCTAGCCCTAAACCCCCTTAACTATCCCTAACTCTAACCCAAACCCCTAAATTCCATTGTCTAAACTAATGGTAAAAAAAAAAACGCATGTGCAAAAAAACGCATACATAAGCATGCCAATGCGCACATATGCTCACCATAGACTTATAATGGGTGTCTTGCTGTAAAAAAACGCATTGCGCACGCATGCGTTTTTTTGAGGCAAGTCGGACGCCCAAAAAATGCAACAGGTTGCATTTTGTGCGCCCGAGCGCATACCGCAAAAAAAACGCATGCGCGGAAAAACGCGTACAAACGCATGTGTATGCGCACATAAGCGCATCCCATGCAAAGTATAGGAAAAAAAATGCATGCGCTATTTAGCGCTAAAATACCGCTAAAAAAAACGCAAGTGTGAAACCAGCCTGAGAGCTGGTGTTTGTGGGTCGCCCTCCCAGGGCTGTGGGATACTCGGTACCGGGCCGGTGTCAGAGGAATGGGTCACAGCAGCGGTGACCCAGTCCGTAGCCCTGGGCCCCCAAGTAATGGGGAATTGTTAATGGTGTAGTTCGTGACGCCACCTGTGGTGCTCGGCAAGTATGGTGTTAGGCCGACGCTGCATGTAGATCCTCTAAGACTGGTGGTGTGTGCAGCCAAGATGGTGAAGCTCCCCACAAGTGGAGCTGTAGTCCCAGGGCAGTGTAGATGTAGTATTGGAGGAGAGGCACAGATGGTGTAGGTGCTGGTACCCCAAATGTAGCGGTGCTGGAATAACTGGAGGACACCCGGGCATGCGGTTCCAAAGCTTTACTCACAGTCTGCAGTTCACACAGGTGCCTGCCTCCGTGCCGTGTTCTCCGGGTCAGGGCTCCAGCCAACCTCCGAGCAAGATAGGATTCCCCTTTCCAACACTCCGCCAACATGTACCTTTCCTGAACGTCTCCTCTAATGCGTCTTTAAGTGTGAAGTACCCCAGTACCGTGGTTCGCTGTAGTGCCTCTTGTCTCGGGTTCCTAAGACCCTTACTTGTATGACAGACAACTGTAGCCTGATCAGGGATCTCTATCTCCAGAGTCCCGTCTGTCTATTAAGGTTGCTGTTGTGTCCCAAGTCTATGATGGGAGTAAGGCGTTAGCGGCTTACTACTCCACCGGTGTCTGCTGCAGAACCATCAGTGTTCATACAACCTCGGGGAACGGGCCCCGGCCTTTGCACTCTGGACTGGCAGGGTTATCTATCTTTCTTCAACCTGCTTCCCACCGTCCTTCTTTCTCCTTCGTTCAGAACTGTTTTATCTTTCTTATGGAAGGTTAGGTTATCAGTCTTGTCAGTCTCCTACTCTGCCTTCCCTGTGCCAGCAGCCCAGATCACTGGGACCTGCTGCAGCATGTCCTTCAAACATCCATCCTTCTCCTTCTCCCCTCTCTAACCAACTAACTCCCAATCCTCACTCTTCCCACTCTTTGTGTCATCTTACTCCACCCGTCTCCCAGCACATCTCGTGTTATGAAGTCAGGGACCACGAAAGGTGCTCTGCTACCTTCCCAGCATAAAGCATGGATGGGACCCTGCTGAAAATCCTGTGTGTGGGGTGCAGGTGTGGAGTGTGGTCTGGAGCCCCCCACCTTACCCGAATAGTGGGGTACCACACCTTAGGAGAAGGTGCAGTACCTCTGTGGCGACTGAAGCCTCAGGGGCCCCACATTTGTAGCCAGGCAGTGGCCAATAACCATAGCCCCTTCCTAGGTTATGAATATCAGCCCGCAGCCGTCTGCATAGCCTATTCTGGTTATTAATTATAGGGGGACCCCAATTGATTTTTTTGGGGGGTCCCCCATTTTAATAGCCAGTAAAGGCTAAATATACAGCTGTGAGCTGATATTAATAGCCTAGGAAGATCCATGGGTATTACTCCCTTCCAAGGCTTTAAACATCTGCCCCAGTCACTGGCTTTCCCTCTCTGGTTTGGAAAGTTGCACGGGAACCCACGCCATTTTTTCCCGTAAATTTATCTTTTATTAATTAAATACAAGTACAGTAATTTGCAGACACACTGTACTAATTGCATTTGTCACACATATCTATATATCCACCTATTCTGCATCTATTTTCTGTATGTAATCCATGTCTTGTATCCTGGTGGCTCCTGTAGTGATTTTACAGAAGTCGACAAATGAATTACCGGCTATCCTTCTGTCTATCTATGTATGAAATATAAAGACATATCTAATATATATAAAGCTCAATGTGTGTGTGTGTGTATGTTTGTATGTATGTATGTGTGTATGTCTCGGATTGGCATCTGCACCGTCGCAGCTACAGCCACAAAATTTTGCACAGTCACACGTATGGACTCTGAGAGCATCATAGGCTATGTTGTGAGGTGAAATTTTAACCCCATGCCTTCCAATTTACCAAACAATTTTGCCTATTATTCTTATCATTTCTATGGTGTTATCGTCCTTCTGTAAAGCAGTCAGTATCACACAGGATAGGATTAGATACACAGCTCAGCAGTCAGTATCACACAGGAGAGGATTAGACACATGGCTCAGCTGTCAGTATCACACAGGATAGGATTAGATACACAGCTCAGCAGTCAGTATCACACAAGATAGGATTAAATACACAGCTCAACAGTCAGTATCACACAGGATAGGAATATAGATACATGACTCAGCAGACAGTATCACACAGGATAGGATTAGATACACAGCTCAGCACACAGTATCACACAGAATAGTATTAGATAGACGGCTCAGCAGACAGTATCACACAGAATAGGATTAGATACACGGCTCAGCAGTCGGTATCACACAGGATAGGATTAGATACACAGCTCAGCAGTCAGTATCTACAGGATAGGATTAGATACACGGCTGAGCAGTCAGTAACATACATGATAGGAGTAGGTACACGGCTCAGCAGTCAGTATCACACAGGATAGGGTTAGATACACGGCTCAGCAGACGGTATCACACAGGATAGGATTAGATATACTGCTCAGCAGTCACTATCACACAGGATAGGATTAGATACACGGCTGAGCAGTCAGTAACACATGATAGGATTAGATACACAACTCAGCAGAAAGTATCACACAGGAGAGGATTAGGTACACAGCTCAGCAGACATTATCACACAGGATAGGGTTAGATAAACAGCTCAGAAACAGGATGTACCAAAGGTGAGGACATTTTCATTCCAAAAATTCCACTCATTCCATCTGATTTGTTTTTTGATTTTAAACGCCTCCAGTTTCCAGTTGAACTGCTATTCACAATGTCCATTAACAATGCTCAGGGACAGTCCTTGAAAGTAGTAGGGATCGATTTGCAATCTCCATGCTTTTCTCATGGTCAACTTTATGTGATCTGTTCAAGAGTTGGAACTGCCAAAAATCTTTTTATCTTTGCACCGAAAGGAAAAACCAAAAATGTTGTTTATCAAAAGGCTATTGAATGAGTTGAAAATAAAATACTATCAATACTTGGGTAATCGTTTAGTTAATTTGTGTTGCAAATCTGTAGTGTTGAATATATGATGTGAAATGTTTTTATGTGCAATATAATCATTATAATTTGTTATAACTAACCACAGTTGGTTACTATGCCCAGGCAACGCCGGGCTCTTCAGCTATATATCTATTCTAGCATAACCTATTCTATACTGTACGCAGTGCGGCAGATCATTTGCCAGCTTTTAATCTATCGATTATATATATACAGTACAGACCAAAAGTTTGGACACACCTCCTCATACAAAGAGTTTTCTTTATTTTCATGACTATGAAAATTGTAGACTCACTCTGAAGGCATCAAAACTATGAATTAACACATGTGGAATTATATAATTAACATAAAAGTATGAAACAATGGAAAATATGTCTTATATTCTAGGTTCTTCAAAGTAGCCACCTTTTGCTTTGATTACTGCTTTGCACACTCTTGGCAATCTCTTGATGAGCTTCAAGAGGTAGTCACCGGTGGTTACATTTTAACACCCAACTTTCTCCCCAGAGAAGCTTCTGCCAGAAATGCCTGATTGCATCTTATTCCCTCTTCTTATCGGTGGAGTGCGGAGAGGTGGCTGTTTTGCCTAACAGTCATTAAAGGTGTTTGGGCCCCTGTAGGCTAAGTTCCCTGTGGACTCATTCTTGATCTTACAGGGGCAGTTCACTTTGGACAGTCCATATTATTCTTTAGGGACCTTTCAGACAGGCTGACTGGGCGGATGTACAACCATTGCACAAGTTAGTAGAGCGTTGATCCATTTTTGCTTTATCAGTGCTTGATGTCAGAAAATATGCCCAAGTAAAATGCCTTTTTTTAGAAGTATTCCTTGACCATAGTAAGATGACATTATCCTCCTGCTAGGATTTCTTCCCTCCCCCAGCGGTCAGCTGTAATATGTGAGGAACCAGACAGGAAGAGTTCAATTTCTCGATAGCACCACCTCGTGAAAGGTGGAATTAAAGGGGTTGACTGAACATGGGAGAAAAGTCTGCAGACTGTCAAGTTGTGACCGCATGTTTTCCCGATTTTCCTGGTATTGCTGGGGCAAGCGGGCTGTCACGTAACTCATCCTTCTCTCATCTCACTTTGATTGAGACTGAACATATCTAGTTGGTAAGTGAATTGTATACATGGGTCACATGATCGCCCACTCGCACCTGCCAGTACCATTAAATGCTGTCTCGTATAGTGACTTCAGATTTGTACCAAACCTGAACAACCCCTTTAAGTATTGAAAATGGGATGGTCTCTCTGCTACGAGACATGCCTTGTATGGTCTGTGTTTATGTTGCTGTATGCAACTGTGGTGGCTGATATCCTATGGGGCTTCCTCCTCTCTGCCGAATTGTTACATTGATTCACTGCGGATTGTCTCGTTAGATTATGTAATGTGCCAGAATCGCCTGAAAATGAATGTCTTGTTCTTTTATGGAATAAAGGGACTAGAACGGCTTCTCCCTCCCTGCACACATCTGCCTGGCAAAGTCTAGATAGCACAGGAAATGTTGTAAGCTCCTTGTCCTGTGTTTGGTAGCCTCCTCAACTGGTGAGCTGCCGGCCCTGACCCAGAGGCGTAGCTAGGGTTTCGGTTCAGGGGGGGCGAAACTTCTGAGTGGGCCCCTAACTAGGTAACTTTGATTACAACTCGGTGACGCACCCTAATAGTGGATGTAGGAGATGACTGCGCTGTTACTGAAAATAATCCCTATATAAAGACCAATACTGATATTACCACCATATGGTCAGTGGTAAATACCAGTCTTACAGAACATACAAGTGTTTACTGCACAGTTATAGATGGTGTCTTACCGCTGACGATCTTTCTGATGGAATCGTTCACTTTTCACGTCTTTTCCATCTGGCCCAGACCGACATGACAGCTCCTCCAGTCACGACTCTCCTACAGAGAATACAACGACACGTTTCACTTCTCATATTCCAGCCCCATCTCCATCTATCTCCAACATGCACAAACCCCTCATCCTGCTGATACCCCAAGGCTGAGCCACTGCTGCCGTATGTCCCTATTACTGAACCTGATACCCCAATACTGAGCCGCTGTTGCCATATGTGTCACTATTACTGCACCTGATACCCCAATACTGAGCCACTGCTGCCGTATGCGTCCCTATTACTGCACCTGACACCCCAATGCTGAGCCGCTGCTGCCGTATGTGTCCCTATTACTGCACCTGACACCTCAATGCTGAGCCGCTTGCTGCCGTGTGTGTCCCTATTACTGCACCTGATACCCCAATACTGAGCCACTTCTGCCATATGTGTCCCTATTACTGCACCTGATACCCCAATACTGAGCCACTGCTGCCGTATGTATCCCTATTACTGCACCTGACACCCCAATTCTGAGCCGCTGCTGCCGTATGTGTCCCTATTACTGCACCTGACACCTCAATGCTCAGCCGCTTGCTGCCGTATGTGTCCCTATTACTGCACCTGACACCCCAATACTGAGCTGCTGCTGCCGTACGTGTCCCTATTACTGCACCTGATACCCCAATGCTGAGCCGCTGCTGCCATATGTGTCCCTATTACTGCACCTGATACCCCAATGCTGAGCCGCTGCTGCCGTATGTGTCCCTATTACTGCACTTGATACCCCAATGCTGAGCCACTGCTGCCATATGTGTCCCTATTACTGCACCTGATACCCCCTATACACACATGGCTCTGCTCTCCACCCCCTATACACACATGGCTCCGCTCGGTACACCTTGTACACATGCAGCTCTGCTCCGTACATCTTGTACACACGTGGCTCTGCTCCGTACACGCTGTACACACGCGGCTCTGCTCCGTACACGCTGTACACACGTGGCTCTGCTCTGTACACATGCGGCTCTGCTCCGTACACTCTGTACACACGCGGCTCTGCTCTGTACATGCTGTACACGTGCGACTATGCTCCGTACATGCTGTACACCCGCGGCTCTGCTCCCTACACCTTGTACACACGCAGCTCTGCTCCGTACACCTTGTACACACGCAGCTCTGCTCCGTACACCCCGTACACACGGCTCCGCTCCGTACACCTTGTACACAAACAGCTCCGCTCCGTACACCTTGTACACAAACGGCTCCGCTGCGTACACCTTAAGCACAAACAGCTCCGCTCACCCCATACACACACGGCTCCACTTCTCCATACACCTCAAACATGCATATATGTGCTCTGTACACCTTCTACACACACGGCTCCGCTCTGTACACCTCATACACACACAGCTCTTCTACATTCACCCTGTAAACCCCTCCTGACCCCACACAGAAACTTCACCTCATCCAGCACAATGACAACCAGCACAGCAGAGTCCTGCAGCTGTGGAAGGTATGGCCCCCGTCGAGTGTCCGGGCCGGAACCAAGGGAGCCGTCATCTGGGTTCCGGGGGAAACTGTCCCCGAGGGACAGAGTTCGGGGATGGGCTGTTGTGACAGACAGATGGGCTGGGGGAGAGACCAGTATAACGGAGGCGGGGAATTTCCGGGATGATGAGTCAGCAGACCGGGACAGAGGCAGCAGGAGACCGTGGGAGCGACTGAAAGCTAGAGCGACTTACCAGTGCCAGGGAAGACACTCACTGAGGACTCCAGAGGGATGGCGCAAAGCCCATGCTGCCCCACTCCAGCCCGCGGCCACTGCAGCCCCAGTTTGACCCGTGGCCGCTGCCGCCTCACCTCAGCCTGCGGCTGCTGCCTACCCATTGGCTGCGCAGATGGCCTGTCATTCACCACCTCACATCGCTGCCGCTTGCCCCAGTCCGGGGGCTGTGGCCCATCCGTCCAAGGACTCCGCCGGGACCTGTGGGGCTCCAGTGTCATCAGCGCGCCAGAGCGTGCGAAGCCATCGTCAACGCCTCAGCAACTGGGCCCAGTGACTATTACGCTGAAAGACCATCACCCTGAATGGCGAGGGGCGTCTGGACGGCTAAGTTGACTACATAACTAGTCGGCCATACCGTGGCCCTATACTTTAGTTACCGGCTATTGCCGTAAGTAGTTGTGTTCTACCCGCTTGTGTTTGCTTGTATAGAACCCCTGTGAGGGCAACCCGTGTTACCCCTTTTGTTGATCAGGCCGTGACTGAGGGAAGTTCCCTCTAGTCTTATAAACGTTACTATAGAAAGCACCAAATTGTCTCGCAACTCGTCACTGCATCCTGCGTACCTGCAAACACCACATTTGGCATAGACGGCAGGATACAGTCTCCGAGCGCGGACGGCAGTACACCTGATCAGAGTGGGGCTGCAGGCGCTGATGATGATGGGGGCCCCTGCTCTTGCATCTCCCTGGGGGCTATGCTAAGTAACTTGCCCCGGTTTTCTGGCTCCAATACGCTGTTGTGGAGCTGGACAGAACGTATGCGGGCCGGGCCGGGTGGCAGAGAGGCAATTGCCCCCCGGGCCGCTCCCCCAGCACCTCTACAGGGCCGGCCGCACAGCAGATTGTGCGCAGCCGTGCCCGCTGTACTGTGACGCGGCCAGCAGCAAACAAAGCCACAACTGGGAGCTGTGCACCTCCGTCACCTTGATGGCTGCACAGCTTCTGGGCCGCTGCCAGTGCCTGCACCTGCAGTCCCGCTCCCTCTCTCTCCACTTCCGGGTCAGGCGTGCACGATGACGTCATCGCGCACGCCGACATGTACCAGAGTCCGGACTGTTGTGAGTTCATTTTCCCCTTCACTACTGAGGCCCGGGGAACTCCCTCTTCTGGTGAAGAAAGGTAGTGAGCCTGATTGTCAGACACCTGGGGCTGATTATGATGACTGGCTGAGTGGAGTTGATGACTGGATATAAGGCTGCCGACGCCCTTCTGGCCTGCGGGTGATTTCTCTGTGGACTTCTAGGAAACCAGTCTGATTCCTGCTCATCTAAAGCTAAGATTTCTGCTTTGCCTTTTTGCATTAGTGTTTTGTTTTCCTTGCTTTTCTGTATTCTGCCATTCCCTGCTGGGGTGAGCTGAATCTCCTTTTGCCTGTTGCTCTGTCTTCAGAATATTCCTGAGTACTGACATAGCTTTTTTGAAGCCTAGCGTCTTCAGGGCCTTTTTTACTGTCAGTTGGTTGGCTCTTATTTTCATAGGGTTTTTCACGGATTGCAGACAGCAGCCTTCCTGTCCTTTCCTATCTAAGCTAGCGTGGGCCCCATCTTTGCTCAGTCTATCTTTCTGTCTGTGTTTTGTTCTTTCTTCTTGCTTCACCGTCATTATATGTGGGGGGCTGCCTTTTGCTTTGGGGTCTGCTCTGGGGCAGTTTAGATTTCCCTTTCTGTCTTTAGGCTATGTAGTCCTCCGGCTGTGATCGAGGGGCCTAGGGCATCGTAGGAGCCCCCCACGGCTACTGCTAGTTGTGTTGATAGGTTCAGGGGTCTGCAATCCGATAGCTGCCAACATCTCTGGTTTTCTGGACTTAGCTAGCATTTCTATTTTTGCCTCCTACGGTGACTCAATCATAACAGAATCACCCGCCATACCGCAGATTCTAGGGTACTCAATAGCAGGAAAGAATTGTATAAAAAGGAAAAAAAAAAAAAGTGTGTATATTTTTTCCTCTATATCTCTGAGGCCGTAGGGGGAATTTTTTTTTTCTCTCAATGGAGATAAAGCAATTGTCTGATCGTGTGGAGCAGCTCGCTGCGGAAGTGCGGGGAATTTCCGCCTACCTTGCTCATTCACATGCTGCTGAACCAAAGATTCCTACACCTGATGTATTTTTTGGGGATCGGTCTAAATTTTTGAATTTCAAAAATAATTGTAAATTATTTTTTGCCTTGAAGCCTAACTCGTCAGGGAGCTCCGCGCAGCAGGTTAAAATTGTCATCTCTTTGCTGCGTGGCGATCCCCAGGATTGGGCGTTTTCTTTGAAACCAGATGATCCTATTCTGATTAATGTGAACGCATTTTTTCAGGCCTTGGGGTTTTTGTATGACGAACCTAATGCCATTGATCAGGCTGAAAAGACCCTGCTGGCATTGAACCAGGGTCGTGATTCTGCAGAATTGTACTGTCAAAAATTCCGAAAGTGGGCAGTACTTACTACCTGGAATGATAATGCCTTGGCTGCTCTCTTTCGGAAGGGGTTGTCAGAAGCCATAAAAGATACTATGGTGGGATTTCCTGTTCCCTCTGGTCTTGACGATTCTATGTCTTTAGCCATTCAGGTTGATCGGCGTTTACGTGAACGCAGAGCTGCACGAGAGGTGTTGCCACCTGTTGAACAGATGTCTGAACCTATGCAATGTGATAGAGTTTTTTCCAGAGAGCAGCGTCAGGAGTTCAGAAGGCGTAATAAGTTGTGTTTTTTCTGTGGAGATGCCTCGCATATTATTTCTGTCTGTCCTAAACGCGAGAAACGCTTTGCACACACGTTTTCTGTTGGTGGTGTTCAACCTAAGTTTCTTCTGGTTATTACTCTGATCTGCTCCCTGTCCACATTTTCCGCCAAGGCTTTTGTGGATTCGGGAGCAGCTCTAAACCTAATGGACTTGGATTTTGCTAAACGTTGTGGATTTCCGATGACACCTCTGCAGACGCCTATCCCTTTGAGGGGGATTGATGCTACTCCTTTGGCTAAAAATAAACCTCAGTTTTGGACCCAGGTGGTAATGCGGGTCGCCCCAGACCATCAAGAAAATTGCAGGTTTTTGGTGTTACATAATCTGCATGATACTATTGTTCTGGGGTTTCCCTGGTTACAAATTCATAATCCAGTTTTGGATTGGAAATCTGTGTCTGTGGTGAGTTGGGGTTGTCGGTGTGCCTTTAGTGAGGCTCCGGTGTTTTCCACCTCTCCTCAGTCGCATGATGTTCCTGATTATTTGGCGGACTTTTATGATGTATTTAGTGAGAATGAATCTGCGTCTCTGCCTCCTCATAGGAGTTATGACTGTGCTATTGAACTGAGCCCGGGGTGTAAATTTCCCAAGGGTCGGCTCTTCAATTTATCTGTACCCGAGCACGAGGCTATGCGATCCTATATTAAGGAGGCGTTGGAGAAGGGTCATATTAGACCATCCTCGTCACCCTTAGGTGCCGTTTTTTTTTTTTGTAGCCAAAAAGGATGGATCATTAATACCTTGTATTGATTATCGTGCTCTCAACAAAATTACTGTTAAATATCAGTATCCGTTACCCCTGATTTCTGATCTACCTGGTGATGCCTTTTGGGCTCACTAATGCCCCTTCTGTCTTCCAGTGCTTCATGAACAATATTTTCCGAGATTTTGTCGATAAATTTTTGATTATCTATCTGGATGATATTTTGATCTTCTCCAAGGATTGGGATTCTCATGTGGAACATATTCGGACTGTGTTCCGGATCTTGAGGGAGAATTCCCTGTATGTCAAAGGATCTAAATGCCTTTTTGGAGTACAGAGGATTTCTTTTTTGGGATTTATTTTGTCCCCGTCAACTATTGAAATGGACCCAGCCAAGGTACAGGCCATTTACGATTGGGTTCAGCCCACTTCTTTGAAGGCCCTCCAGAAGTTTTTGGGTTTTGCTAATTTTTATCGGAAATTTATAGCAAAATTTTCTAGTATTGCCAAGCCATTGACTGATTTGACTAAGAAGGGTGCTGATGTGTTACATTGGTCTCCGGAGGCTGTTTCTTCCTTTCAGGAGCTGAAGCGAAGATTCACCTCCGCCCCGGTTTTGCGGCAACCTGATGTCTCACTTCCGTTCCAGGTAGAGGTGGATGCTTCTGAGATTGGTGCAGGAGCTGTTTTGTCCCAAAAGGATCCTGTAACATCTAAAATGAATCCCTGTGCTTTCTTTTCCTGAAAGTTCTCTCCATCTGAACGTAACTATGATGTGGGGAATCGGGAACTGTTAGCCATGAAATGGGCATTTGAGGAGTGGAGACATTGGTTGGAGGGAGATAAGCATCAAGTCGTGGTCCTCACTGACCACAAGAATTTGATTTACCTTGAGTCGGCTAAGCGCTTGAACCCTAGACAGGCTAGGTGGGCCTTGTTTTTTACACGTTTTGATTTTGTGGTTTTTTTCTTCCTGGAACTAAGACTGTCAAGGCTGACGCCCTCTCTAGGAGCTTCTTTGCTGATTCTCCTGTGGTGACCAAGCCTGCTACCATTTTAGGCGAAGGGGTAGTTCTTTCTGCCATCTCGCCCGATTTGAGACGTGCTCTGGAAGAGTTCCAGGAGGACAAACCTGAGCGTTGTTCCAGTGGAAAGTTGTATGTTCCTGACCAGTGGAAGAAGAGAGTGATGTCTGAAGTTCCTTGTTCTGCTTTGGCTGGTCATCCAGGTATTTTTGGTACTAGAGATCTGGTGAGTCGGTCTTTTTGGTGGCCCTCCTTGTCTCGTGATTTCAGGAATTTTGTGCAGTCCTGTGGGACGTGCTCCCGGTCTAAATCGTGTTCTCGCTCTAGTGGGTTGTTGATGCCTTTGCCTGTCCCCAAGAGGCCATGGACCCATATTTCAATGGATTTCATCTCTGATATGCCTGTCTCTCAAAGGATGACTGTTATTTGGGTGATTTGTGATAGGTTCTCTAAGATGGTTCATCTTGTACCACTCCCTAAGTTGCCGTCTTCCTCTGAATTGGTGCCCCTGTTTTTACAACAGGTGGTTCGCTTGCACGGGATTCCTGAGAACATTGTATCTGACAGAGGAGTCCAGTTTGTGTCTAGATTTTGGAGAACTTTCTGTTCCAAGCTGGGAATTCAGTTGTCCTTCTCCTCTGCTTTTCACCCTCAGACCAATGGGCAGACAGAGAGAACAAACCAGACCTTGGAGTCATATTTGAGATGTTTTATTTCTGCTGATCAGGATGATTGGGTTTCATTTTTGCCCTTGGCCGAATTTGCTTTAAATAATAGAGCTAGTTCTGCCACTTTGATGTCTCCTTTTTTTTGTAACTTTGGGTTTCATCCTCGATTTTCTTCAGGGCAGGTGGAGCCCTCTGCCTGCCCAGGGGTTGACACTGTGGTGGAGAGAATGCACCAGATCTGGGACCAAGTGGTGGATAAGTTATCTCTCTCCCAGGAAAAGGCCCAGTGGTTTTCCAACCGACATAGGACCATTGGTCCCCAATTTAAGGTTGGTGATATGGTGTGGTTATCATCAAAAAATATTGCTATGAAGGTGGCTTCTCCTAAGTTTAAGCCTAGATTTATTGGACCTTACAAGATTTTGGAGATTATTAATCCGGTCTCTTTTCGTTTGGCTCTTCCTGTCACATTTAAAATCCATAATGTGTTCCATAAATCTTTGTTGAAGAGGTTTGTTGAACCTGTTGTTCCGGGGGTTGCACCTCCAGACCCTGTATTGGTTGAAGGTAACATGGAATATGAGGTAGAGAAAGTACTGGATTCCCGTCTGGCTAGACGGAGACTCCAGTATTTGGTTAAGTGGAAGGGTTATGGTCAGGAGGATAATTCCTGGGTCTCTGCCTCTGATATTCATGCCAAAAGATTGGTGCGTGCCTTTCATCAGGCTCACCCTGATCGCCCTGGTGGCGTGGTTGAGGGTTCGGTGACCCCTCCTCAAGGGGGAGGTACTGTTGTGAGTTCATTTTCCCCTTCACTACTGAGGCCCGGTGAACTCCCTCTTCTGGTGAAGAAAGGTAGTGAGCCTGATTGTCAGACACCTGGGGCTGATTATGATGACTGGCTGAGTGGAGTTGATGACTGGATATAAGGCTGCCGACGCCCTTCTGGCCTGCGGGTGATTTCTCTGTGGACTTCTAGGAAACCAGTCTGATTCCTGCTCATCTAAAGCTAAGATTTCTGCTTTGCCTTTTTGCATTAGTGTTTTGTTTTCCTTGCTTTTCTGGATTCTGCCATTCCCTGCTGGGGTGAGCTGAATCTCCTTTTGCCTGTTGCTCTGTCTTCAGAATATTCCTGAGTACTGACATAGCTTTTTTGAAGCCTAGCGTCTTCAGGGCCTTTTTTACTGTCAGTTGGTTGGCTCTTATTTTCATAGGGTTTTTCACGGATTGCAGACAGCAGCCTTCCTGTCCTTTCCTATCTAAGCTAGCGTGGGCCCCATCTTTGCTCAGTCTATATTTCTGTCTGTGTTTTGTTCTTTCTTCTTGCTTCACCGTCATTATATGTGGGGGGCTGCCTTTTGCTTTGGGGTCTGCTCTGGGGAAGTTTAGATTTCCCTTTCTGTCTTTAGGCTATGTAGTCCTCCGGCTGTGATCGAGGGGCCTAGGGCATCGTAGGAGCCCCCCACGGCTACTGCTAGTTGTGTTGATAGGTTCAGGGGTCTGCAATCCGATAGCTGCCAACTTCTCTGGTTTTCTGGACTTAGCTAGCATTTCTATTTTTGCCTCCTACGGTGACTCAATCACAACACCGGACCCTGGAAGCAGAGAGGCGCTGCTGGGGAGCGGGCGGCTGTGAGGTAAGTATGGCAAACTTTTTTTTTCTTTATGACATGAATTAAATGTGTGAGGGGGTGTGGGGGCTGCAAATGATGAATGGGGAGTGAGTGGGGCCGCAAATGATGAAGGGGTGAATGGGGCCACACATGATGGAGGGGGGTGAGTGGGGCCGCACATTATGGAGGGGGGTTAATGGGGCCACACATGATGGAAAGGGGTGAATGGGGACGCCCGGCCGCACATGATGAAGGGGGGTGAATGGGGCCGCACATGATGGAGGGGTGTGAATGGAGCCGCACATGATGGAGGGGGGTGAATGGGGCCACACATGATGGAGGGGGGTGAATGGGGCCGCACATGATGGAGGGGGGGTGAGTGGGGCCGCACATGATGAAGGGGGGGTGAGTGGGGCCACACATGATGAAGGGGGGTGAGTGGGGCCACACATGATGAGGGGGGGTGAGTGGGGCCGCACATGATGAAGGTGGGGTGAGTGGGCCCGCACATGATGAAGGGGGGGTGAGTGGGGCCGCACATGATGAAGGGGGGGTGAGTGGGGCTGCACATGATGAAGGGGGGTGAGTGGGGCCGCACATGATGAAGGGGGGTGAGTGGGGCCGCACATGATGAAGGGGGGGTGAGTGGGGCCGCACATGATGAAGGGGGGGTGAGTGGGGCCGCACATGATGAAGGGGGAGTGAGTGGGGCTGCACATGATGAAGGGGGGGTGAGTGGGGCTGCACATGATGAAGGGGGGATGAGTGGGGCCGCACATGATGAAGGGGAGTGCGGGGGTTGCAAATGATGAAGAGGAGGTGAGTGGGGCTGCAAATGATGAAGTTATGGGAGGCGGGCTGCACTTGACAATGGGGGTAAGGGGGATTGCACATGATGACTGGGGGTAAGGGAGATTGCACATGATTAAGTAGGGGGAGTTTGGCTGCACATGGGAAGTGGGGGTTAAGGGGACTGCACAGGATGAATTGGGGGTAAGGGGGACTGCACATGATGAATTGGTGGGTAAGGAGGATTGCACATGATGAAGGGGGTGAGTGGGGCTGTACATGATGAAGGGGGGTGAGTGAGGCTGTACATGATGAAGGGGGGTGAGTGAGGCTGCATATGATGAAGTGGGGGGAGTGGGGCTACACTTGATGACAGGGGTAAGGGGGATTGCACATGATGACTGGGGGGTAAGGGAGATTGCAAATGATGAAGTTGGGTGATTTGGGCTGCACATGATGAAGGTGGGGGGAGTTCGGCTGCACATGGGATGTGGCGGTTAAGGGGACTGCACAGGATGAATTAGGGGTAAGTGGGAATGCACATGAATTGGGGGTTTAGGGGAACTGCACATGATGAATTGGGGGTAAGGAGTACTGCACATGATGACAGGGGAGTGGGGCGGCAAATGAAGTGGGGGGTAAGGGGGACTGAACATGATGAAGTGAGCGGAAGGGGACTGCACATGATGAAATGGAAGGGGGATAGGGGGCTGCAAATGATGAAGGGGCACTGCAGATGAAGTGAGGGGGTGATAGGGGACTGCAATGGATGAAATAAGTGGACATCAAATTAAAATGGGGGGACTGCAAATGATGAAGTAAGGGAGAGGACGGGGGACTGCAAATGATCAATTCAGTGTGAGTGACGGGGCACAGCAATTTAATTGAAGGTGGGGGGTAAGGAGTAAGGAGAGCAAATGATGAATTGAAGGTGGGGGCTGGGGAGAGCAAATGATGATCTATGGGGAGAACAAATAATGAATTTTGAGAGTGGGGGAGTAAATGATGTATTGAATGTGGGGTAGAGCAGTTGATGATGAATAGAGGGTGGGAGAGAAAGACATGACAATGAATTGAGGCAGGATGGGCATGTAAATGTAATGAATCGGGGTAAGGGTTAGAGCAGGAGGTACATAGTGGGGGACCTTGAGAATGAAGTGCCTGGTAATGAATTGGGGAAAAGAGTACAGGTGCTAATTAATTTATATATTAAATGGGGAAAGTTGCTATTTATAGTTAGTGGGTGCACAGTGGCGGATTATAATTTATATTTGGAATGATGGGTAGCATAATAACCAATTATATATTGATTGTGGGTGCACGTCTGTATTCAGATGTGTAGTGTAGAAGAAATGGAAAAAGTGGGGAATGTGCTCTGAAAGTGGTGCTCTAGTAACTGTGTTATTTTACGCAGGGTCGAGTCCTGGCTGTAAGAAGTAATGGCTGTCTGTGCTTGATGAAAAAGAAAAGCAATTATGAAGGACTTCAGCTAGAGACGTCACTGGTGAGTCAGTGTGTTACCTGTGCACTGGCACTATACACTGTATACTATATACATTATCATCGGTGATCACTGTATTACCTGTACACTGACACTTTATACAGAGCTCCTGTGTATAAGATCACTGGTAATCACTGTATTACCTGTACACTGACACTATACACTGTATACTATATATAGCTGTCCTGTGTATGATTTCACTGATGAGCACTGTATTACCTGTACACTGACACTATAAACAGAGCTGCTGTGTGTAATGTCACTGGTGATCCATGTATTACCTGTAAACTGACACTTTATACAGAGCTCCTCTGTATAATGTCACTGGTGATCACTGTATTACCTGTACACTGACACTATACACTGTATACTATATATAGCTGTCCTGTGTATGATTTCACTGATGATCGCTGTATTACCTGTACACTGACACTATAAACAGAGCTGCTGTGTGTAATGTCACTGGTGATCAGTGTATTACCTGTACACTGACACTATATACAGAGCTCCTGTGTATAATGTCACCAGTGATCACTGTATTACCTGTACACTGACAGTAAATACAGAGTTTCTGTATACAATGGCACTTAGTATTATGTTGTTTTTTTTTTTATTAATGATCAGTATTGTAATATTCAGTCACTATGTGGTGGTAATATGTACTCTGACCATGGTGCGGTGGTATTTGTTCCTTGTATGTGGTATTATTCAGTCACTATGTTGTGGTAAAATGTGGTCTGGCCAAGGTGTGGCGGTATTTGTTCCATGTATGTGGTAATATTCGGTCACTATGTGGTGGTAATATGTGGTCTGGCCATGGTGCGGTGATATTTGTTCCTTGTATGTAGTAATTTTTTGGTCACTATGTGTTGGTAATATGTGGTCTGGCCAAGGTGTGGCGGTATTTGTTCTTTGTATGTGGTATTATTCGGTCACTATGTGCAGGTAATATGTGGTCTGGTCATGGTGTGACAATATTTGTCCCTTGTATGTGGTATTAATGGTTGTTTAAAAAAAATGTAAATGTATGTGACTCATTCCATTAAAGAAAAATACATAAATATATATTTATTTTTAATAGTTTAGAGTAGACTAGGTCCCAGCCGAAAGAGTCTCCCGTGTCGTGGTATCAGCTTAAAAATTATTTTGGCCAGAACAGAAGTTGCTGGTTATGTATGTGATCTGGTGTTTGATGGGAACTGTGAGGCTGAGTTCACACGTGGCATTTTTTTCGCGTTTCCGCGGCGGTTTTAACCGCGCGATTTTGCCGCAAAAACGCGAAAAATAAGCATCCCATGCATTCCTATGGGATTCCGCAATGCTGTGCTAATGCTGCGGTTTTTACCGCGGCGGAATCGCTTCGCGGTAAAAACCGCAGCATGCTCATTAATTTGCGGAATCGCGGCGATCCCGCACCCATAGGAATGCATTGTTCCGCTTACTTTCCGCATGTGGCTGTGCACACCATGCGGAAAGTAAGCAGAACAATTGCGGATGGTACCCACGGTCCGGAGGAGAGGAGACTGTCCTCCGGGCTTTGGGTACCATATCCCTGTAAAAAATAGAATTTTAAAATAAAAAATATTGTTATTCTTACCTTCCGGCGTCCCGCGCAGTCTTCCTGCCTCTCTTCACGCTCCCGTTCCCAGTAAGCCTTTGCGAAAATGCCCGCGATGGCGTCCGTTCTCGCGGGATCGCGAAGTCTCGCGGTCATTCACGCGACGTCATCGCGAATTACCGCGAGACGTCGCGATCCCGCGAGAACTGACGTCATCGCGGGCATTTTCGCAAAGGATTACTGGGAACGGATGCACGGGACGTCGGAGGGTAAGAATAACACCATTTTTTATTTTTTTTTACATTCTATCTTTTACTACTGATGCTGCATAGGCAGCCTCAGTAGTAAAAAGTTGGTCACACTGGTCAAACACTATGTTTGACGAGTGTGACCAACCTGTCAATCAGTTCTCCAAGCGATGCTCCAGATCTCTTGGAGAACGCTAGCATTCTGCAAGCTAATTACGCTTGCAAAATGCTAGTTTTTCCGCGGGAAAATCGCGGGAATTTAAAATGCGATTTTCCCGCGGACTGGAATTACAGAATTCTCGCGGGAATTTCCGCGAGAATTCCGGTACGTGTGCACTTAGCCTTAATATCTGATCGGTGAGGATGTGGTGGAGAAGTTGAGTTTTTCCAAGAGTGGGACGGTGGAGGCGGAGCTGGTGTGGAACCTGGGCGAAGTCTCAAGGGAACCCAAAAATTTTGCCAGTATGGGACCCCGAAATTCCTAGTGGAAGCCCTGGTCTGTCTGATAAGCTGCAGACCGCAGCTTCCTGAGACTTCAGTGTGCTCACGCAGACAGCGTGATTACATTATTGTCTCATGCCGCTCTGGGAACCAGAAGAGAAAATGTAGGCTGCAGTGCCAGGAATCAGGACGAGGTGAGTATAAACTTCTTTATTTTTAATATGGAGAACTGGGGCCATCCTTCTATATATATAGGAGAACAGGGGTCTCTTATACTATATATATGGGGAGAACTGGGGCCGTCACACTATATATATGGGGAGAACTGGGGCCATCATACTATATATATATGAGGAGAACTGGGGCCATCATACTAGATATGTGGGCAACTGGGGCCATCGCACTATATTTATAGTGGGAACTGGGACCATCGCATTATATATACTATATATATCCCATATCTCTATAGTAAGCTCGGTTCTGCTCCTATATCTCTGTAGTAAGCTTGGTTCTGCTCCCTTATCTCAATAGTAAAGGCTGATCTGCTCCCATATTTCTGGAGTAAGCAGCTCAGTTCTGCTCCAAATCTTTGTAGTAAGCTCGGTTCTGCTCCCATACCGCTGTAGTAAGCTCGGTTCTGCTCTCATATCTCTGTAGTAAGCTCGGTGTTTTTCGCCCATATCTCTGTAGTAAGCTCCGTTCTGCTCCCATATCTCTGGAGTATTCTCAGTTCTGATCCATATATTTGCAGTACGCTCTGTTCTGCTCCCATATCTCTGGAGTAAGCTCTGTTCTGCTCCCAAATCTCTGGAGTAAGCTCCGTTCTGCTCCCATATCTCTGGAGTAAGCTCCATTCTGCTCCCATATAACTGGAGTAAGCTCCATTCGGCTCCCATATCTCTGGAGTAAGCTCTGTTCTGCTCCCATTTCTCTGGAGTAAGCTCGGTTCTGCTCCTATATCTCTGAAGTAAGCTCAGTTTTGCTCCCATATTTCTGTAGTAAGCTCGGTTCTGCTCCCATATCTATGCAGCTAGCACCGATCTGTTCCCATATCTACATACCAGCTTATTTTTAAAGCCTGTTATCTATGCTGCTTTAATTGAATGGCCAGAGATAAGCAGGGAAAAAGAGGGCCACCGCAACTCGAGGGCCATTTCCTTGTGATTGCCCCCCAGGCTGAAAAGTGCCAAGCAGCCCCTGTATACGGGGCCTCTTCCGCATGCACCCCATGACCCCCACATTAGAGACTGAGGTGGCCTTTATGGCGCTAGATGGGGAAGCCTGGATGTCGGTAATATTGAGACCCCCGGGGCGTCGCAACACCTTCGCCAGGGTCTTGCAGATCCTGGAAGAGACCCACGGGGATTCAACAGACGTGGTGGAGTTGAGAACCCGGTTGTTCAGTCGGATGCAGGGGGAGGGGGAGACCATCACCCAGTATATGAATGCCCTCCAGGAGCTATACACCACCATAGAAAGGAAGGACGGTATAGTGGTAGGGCCCATCGACATTACCCTTCGTGACCTGCTAGTGACTGGACTCCGGGACCCGCTAATCAAGCAGGCAACGCGGGAACAGGTCTGAGTGAACCCACGTTTAGCCTTCTCCAAAGTGGGGAGTCAGGCCTGGGTGCGAGAGCAAGAGCAGGGGATGACGGCTCCAGTGGGGAAGGCCCGGAGTATGGAATCTTCCGTAAGCGTTGTCAAAGAGCCTCAATGGATTGAGGAAATGAGACAAGAACTGAAGAGTATCCGGGGCAAGCTGGCTTAAGCGAAGAAGAGAATAGAGCCCGCGCCCGGCCGACCTGGCTACAATTCCGGGCCCTGTGGGCCTCACAATACACGGGGTGGCTGAGCCTCACCGCCCCGGTGTTATGAGTGTGGAGAACTGGGCCACTTCGCACGGGAGTGTCTGCGGTGTGGGAAATACCCACCCCAGCAGACATTAAACTAGAGGGCTCCGGGCATGGGGGACGCCGCTCGGAGCCAGAAGCCACAACAAGGGGTGGTGGAAGTCCCGAAGAACTGTTCGCTAAGTGCCCAATAGTATGGGCCGAAGTTGAGGGTCGTGCTGTGCGGTGTCTAGTGGATACAGGGTCGCAGGTAACGACCATGCCGGCAACATACTTCTGGCAGCATTTCCCGGAAGCGGCAAGGCCCCAGTGGGGGCCCATGATACGACTAGTGGCCGCAAACCAACTGCAGAAACCTGTTGCCGGAGTGGTGTGGCTTCAGATGACATTGTATGGTAAATCCCTCGGCCGCCGGGAGTGGTCCTAACCCAAGGAGAGACTAACAACCGTCATCCGATCATCTTGGGCATGAACATACTGCGGGAGTTCGGCAATCTACTCCTCAACGATTCCACGCAGGAGACCTTAAGTCAGTGGGGTTCTCGCACGGACCAGGGGCAGGTCTTCCAGCGGTTGGTGCGGGAGGCGCGAGTGCTCCAGGAGTGTCAGGAGGGTGAGGCACTGGGCAAGGTCATCGCACTGGCGGCCCCCTGCTCGTACTTCCTCCGGGGCAGACTGTGGAGGCTCTGCCGATCCGCGCCCCGATGCCACTGAACTCTGTCCCCTGGGGACAGTTTCCCCCGGAACCCAGATGACGGCTCCCTTGGTTCCGGCCCGGACACTCGACGGGGGCCGTTCCTCCCACACTCTCCCGCCCTGTGTGCTCGCCAGTCCTCGGGCGAGGGTTTTCGTAGACTCGGGTTAGTTTTTTGGGACCACAGTCCTTGTCGTCATACAAACTGGTCCTGTTCGTAACATTCAGGGGGTTTGCCAGCTGTTGACCGCTCGGAGCGTCGAAGCTCGGGTGTAGTGGAGTCTTCTGGGGTGGTGGAAGGTGGTCGAATAGTTGGTTCTGGTGGGATTCCCGGGTCTACTGTAGTGCCACTACTGGGGTGACCCGCAGATGCGATGGGGAAGTCCTCTTCGTCATCCAGGTCCCAGACCGTGGGCGGGGGGTCGGGGACCTGGAGGGTCGGTTCGAGCCGCGGGGGATCGGTAGACGTACAAGGCCGTAACATGTTACGGTGCACAACCCAAGTGAGGGGCGCATTGTTTCCTTAAGTTTGTATTTCATACACAGGCCCGTCGGGGCTTGCTCAGCACAACACTCGGTACGGGTTCACCTCCCACCATGGTTCTAACTTGTTTTGGGGACGTTGATCAAGTACAAGTACCTGATCCCCAGTCTGAAAGTCAATAGGTGGGGCATTGCTCCCCCCTGATGTTCTAGATCCTGGAGCTTCGTATGGATGATACAGTGGAGGGTCTGCAGCCGATGCCGGTGGTTGCGGACCCACGAGGATACCCTGGTCCAGGGTTTGGGCTCCTCCAGGTTCAATTCCACCTCCATAATTCCTTTGCCTTCCTGTCCGAACAGCAATGAGTAGGGGGTGTAACCAGTCACTCGATGCACCCGATTGTTATATACCCACACCAGCACTGGGACATACTCAGGCCAGCGGGCCTTGCGGTCACTCTCCAGGGTGCGCAGCATTTGGATTAGCGTACGATTGAATCGTTCGCAGGCTCCGTTTCCCTGCGGGTGGTACGGTGTAGTCTGCGATTTATCGATACCGTAAAGATGGTGTAGCTCTTCCATGACTTTTACTAGGAAGCACGCTCCTTGGTCCGAATGTATTCATTGTGGACAGCCGTACACTTGAATAAAGTTCTTGCAAATCGCATAGGCTGCCGACTCTGCTGTTTGGCTTCGAGTGGGGGTGACCACGGCGAACTTGGTGAAATGGTCCACCATAACGAGACACTGTTCATACACCTGATAGGCAGGACCTATGGTCAGATAGTCCACCGTAAGAAGCTCCAGAGGGGCTGATGTTACAATAGTTTGCAACGGGGCTCGTTGCGCGGGGGTTTTAGCGAGCTCGCACGGGCGGCAGGTTCGACAAACTTCTTCTACAGCGGCGTGCAAGTGTGGGTGGTACGCTATCTGCTGCAACCATTGTTAAGTCTTTTGAGCACCAAAATGAGCCCCTTCTCATGGGCTTCCCAGGCCAGTTGGTTGAGATCGGCTCCGGGCACGATCACCTGCCATATCGTAGCTGACGTGGTTTGTGATATGGCTTTTTGATATAAAAGTCCCTTTTTGAGGACTAGTTTTTCCCACTGGCGCAACATCAGCAACATATCTTGGGTCAAAGTCTGTCTCTGTGAGCCCGTGGGCAATTTACCGGTGGCCACCCATCGGCGTAGGAGTCCAACTTCTGTATCTTCCTGTTGCTGCTGAATCCTTTTGTCGCGGGGCTGTTCCAGCATCCCTCCTAGGAGTCCCGGATGAGGCACTTCTTGCGTATTGACTGTAAGTGCGGCGGTAGTGAGGGCAAACGGCGTCTCGTCTGCTTCTAATTCGTCGTCTCGACTTCTTCTTGGGGTGGTGTGTCGGATTCTGGAGAGCACGTCGGCGTGCACGTTTTCAGCTTCCCGTTTGTAGATGATATTATAATTGAATTTGGCCATCCGAGCCACCCACCGCTGCTCTTGGGCCCCCAGTTTGGCATTCTCCAAATGGGCTAATGGGTTGTTATCGGTCCGCACTACTACTTCGGAGCCCATCAGGTGCTCTGCGAATGGCTCCGTCATTGCCCACACTACCGCGAGGAGCTCGAGCTTAAAGGAGCTGTAATTGTCCGGGTTGCATTCTGAGTCATGCAGCGACTGGCTACAGTAGGCGATCACTTTCTCCCGGCCGTCCTGCACCTGTGACAACACAGCTTCTAGTCCCTGGAGGCTCCTGTCGGTATGCAGGATGAACGGTTGCTAGAAATCCACATATGCCAATACCGGGGCGTCGAGCTCGGCGTGCAAAATTCTTCACGAACTGAAGAATGTGAGGTGGCGAATGACAGGCCACCTGCGCAGCCAACGGCTGCGACGGGTAATCCGCGGCCAGCAGAGGCTCGGCCCCTGCTGCGGACCGGAGCGGGACAGTGATGGCGGCCGACGGCACTGTACTTGCCGCGGCCACTGGTGAGAGCAGGGCGGCTGTGGGTGGCGGGGAACAGGCTGCAGCCGCGGGTATTTGAGGACCACCTGAGGCGGTTGGGGCAGGTGCTCGGCCGGCAGCAGAAGTACGGGTTAAAGATAAAGCCCCAGAAATGCCTGGGGCATACCGTCTCGGCAGAGGGCGTCCGACCATCCCTGGAAAAGGTCGCTGCCATCCAGGAGTGGCCTACCCCAGAGACGGTGAAGGACGTGCGGGCCTTCTTGGGGTTGGCCGGCTACTACCGTCAGTTGGTGAAGAATTTTGCACGCCGAGCTCGAACCCTGCAAGACCTGCTGAAGGGTGCTCCCACCGGGGCAAATGGACGGAAGATCCAGTGGCAGCAACTGCAAGAGGATGCGTTTCAAGATCTCAAAGCTGCTCTCTCGGACGCCCCGGTATTGGCATATGTGGATTTCTCGCAACCGTTCATCCTGCATACCGACAGCAGCCTCCAGGGACTAGGAGCTGTGTTGTCACAGGTGCAGTATGGCCAGGAGAAAGTGATCGTCTACGGTATCCAGTCGCTGCATGACTCAGAACGCAACCCGGACAATTACAGCTCCTTTAAGCTCGAGCTCCTCACGGTAGTGTGGGCAATGAAGGAGCGATTCGCAGAGTACCTGGCGGGCTCCGAAGTAGTAGTGCGGACCGATAACAACCCGTTAGCCCATTTGGAGAATGCCAAACTGGGGGCCCTAGAGCAGCGGTTGGTGGCTCGGATGGCCAAATTCAATTATAAGATCATCTACAAACGGGGAGCTGAAAACGTGCATGCCGACGCGCTCTCCAGAATCCGATATACCACCCCAGGAAGAAGTCGAGACGACGAATTAGAAGCAGACAAGACGCCGTTCGCCCTCACTACTGCCGCACTTACAGTCAATACACAAGAAGCGCCTCATCCGGGACTCCTAGGAGGGATGCTGGAACAGCCCCGCGACAAAAGGATTCAGCAGCAACAGGAAGATACAGAAGTTGGACTCCTATGCCGATGGGTGGCCACCGGTAAATTGCCCACGGGCTCACAGAGACAGACTTTGACCCAAGATATGTTGCTGATGTTGCACCAGTGGGAAAAACTAGTCCTCGAAAAGGGACTTTTATATCGAAAAGCCATATCACAAACCACGTCAGCTACGATATGGCAGGTGATCGTGCCCGGAGCCGATCTCAACCAACTGGCCTGGGAAGCCCATGAGAAAGGGCTCATTTTGGTGCTCAAAAGACTTTACAATGGTTGCAGCAGATAGCGTACCACCCACGCTTGCACGCTGCTGTAGAAGAAGTTTGTCGAACCTGCCGCCCGTGCGAGCTCGCTAAACCCCCCGCGCAACGAGCCCCGGTGCAAACTATTGTAACATCAGCCCCTCTGGAGCTTCTTACGGTGGACTATCTGACCATAGGTCCTGCCTATCAGGTGTATGAACATTGTCTCGTTATGGTGGACCATTTCACCAAGTTCGCCGTGGTCACCCCCACTCGAGGCCAAACAGCGGAGTCGGCAGCCTAGGCGATTTGCAAGAACTTTATTCAAGTGTATGGCTGTCCACAACGAACGCATTCGGACCAAGGAGCGTGCTTCCTAGGAAAAGTCATGGAAGAGCTACACCATCTTTACGGTATCGATAAATCACAGAATACGCCGTACCACCCGCAGGGAAACGGAGCCTGCGAATGATTCAATCGTACGTTAATCCAAATGCTGCGCACCCTGGAGAGAGACCGCAAGGCTCGCTGGCCTGAGTATGCCCCAGAGCTGGTGTGGGTATATAACAATCGGGTGCATCGAGTGACTGGTTACACCCTCTACTCATTGCTGTTCGGACAGGAAGGCAAAGGAATTATGGAGGTGGAATTGAACCAGGAGGAGCCCAAACCCTGGACCGGGGTATCCTCGTGGGTCCGCAACCACCGGCACCGGCTGCAGACCCTCCACTGTATCGTCCATACAAAGCTCCAGGATCTAGAACATCAGGGGGGAGCAATGCCCCCACCTATTGACTTTCAGACAGGGGATCAGGTACTCGTACTTGATCAACGTCCCCAAAACAAGTTAGAACCACGGTGGGAGGTGAACCCGTACCGAGTGTTGTGCCGAGCAAGCCCCGACGGGCCTGTGTACGAAATACAAACTGAAGGAAACAACGCGCCCCTCACTTGGGTTGTGCACCGTAACATGTTACGGCCTTGTACGTCTACCGATCCCCCGCGGCTCGAACCGACCCTCCAGGTCCCCGACCCCCCGCCCACGGTCTGGGACCTGGATGACGAAGAGGACTTCCCCATCGCATCTGCGGGTCACCCCAGTAGTGGCACTACAGTAGACCCGGGAATCCCACCAGAACCAACTATTCGACCACCTTCCACCACCCCAGAAGACTCAGGAAGACCCAGGACCAGTTTGTATGGCGACAAGGACTGTCGTCCCAAAAAACTAACCCGAGTCTACGAAAACCCTCGCCCGAGGACTGGCGAGCATACAGGGCAGGGGAGTGTGGGAGGAACGGCCCCCGTCGAGTGTCCGGGTCGGAACCAAGGGAGCCGTCATCTGGGTTCCGGGGGAAACTGTCCCCGGGGAACAGAGTTCGGGGACGGACCGTTGTGACAGACAGATGGGCTGAGGAAGGGACCAGTATAGAGGAGGCGGGGAATTCCCGGGATGGCAAGTCAGCAGACTGGGACAGAGGCAGCAGGAGACCGTGGGAGTGACTGAAAGCTAGAGCGACTTACCAGTGCCAGGGAAGACGCTCACTGAGGACTCCAGAGGGACGGCGCCAAGGCGATCATCTGAGACTTGCTGCCCCGCTCCAGCCCGCGGCCACTGCGGCCCCAGTTCGACCCGTGGCCGCTGCCGCCTCACCTCAGCCCGCGGCTGTGGCCTACCCGCGGTCGCCCGTGGCCGATGCCATCTCGCTCCAGCCCGCGGCTGCGGCCTGTTCCCCGCCACCCGCAGCCACCCAAGTACAGTGCCGTCGGCGGCCACTACTGTCCCACTCCAGTCCGCAGCAGAGGCCGAGCCTCTGCTGGCCGCGGACTCCCCGTCGCAGCCGTTAGCTGCGCAGGTGGCCTGTCATTCGCCACCCCACATCGCTGCTGCTTTCCCCATTCCGGGTGCTGCGGCCCATCCGTCCAAGGACTCCACCCAGAACAGGTGGCATTTCTGGGGCTTTATCTTTAACCCGTACTTCTGCTGCCGGCCGAGCACCTGCCCCAACCGCCTCAGGTGGTCCTCAAATACCCGCAGCTGCAGCCTGTTCCCCGCCACCCACAGCCGCCCTGCTCTCACCAGTGGCCGCGGCAAGTACAGTGCCGTCGGCCGCCATCACTGTCCCGCTCCGGTCCGCAGCAGGGGCCGAGCCTCTGCTGGCCGCGGATTCCCCGTCGCAGCCGTTGGCTGCGCAGGTGGCCAGTCATTCGCCACCTCACATCGCTGCCGCTTGCCCCAGTCCGGGGGCTGTGGCCCATCCATCCAAGGACTCCGCCAGGGCCTGTGGGGCTCCTGTGTCATCAGCGCGCCGGAGCGCGTGAAGCCATCGTCAATGCCTCAGCAACTGGGCCCAGTGACTACTACGCCAAAAGACCATCATCCTGAATGGCGAGGGACGTCTGGACGACTAAGTTGACTACATAACTAGTGACCCGTAGTCGGCCATACCGCGGCCCTATACCTTAGTTACCGGCTATTGCCGGAAGTAGTTGTGTTTGTTTGCTTGTATAGAGCCCCTGCGAGGGCAACCCGTGTTACCCCTTTTGTTGATCAGGCCGTGACTGAGGGAAGTTCCCTCTAGTCTTATAAACGTTACTATAGAAAGCACCAAATTGTCTCGCAACTCATCACTGCATCCTGCGTACCTGCAAACACCACATTTGGCATAGTCGGCAGGATACAGTCTCCGAGCGCGGACGGCGGTGCACCTGATCAGAGTGGGGCTGCGGGCGCTGATGATGGGGGCCCCTGCTCCTGCATCTCCCTGGGGGCTATGCTAAGTAACTTGCCCCAGTTTTCTGGCTCCGATACGCTGTTGTGGAGCTGGACAGAACGTATGCGGGCTGGGCCGGGTGGCAGGGAGGCAATTGCCCCCCCGGGCCGCTCCCCCAGCACCTCTACAGGGCCGGCCGCACAGCAGATTGTGAGCAGCCGTGCCCGCTGTACTGTGACGCAGCCAGCAGCAACAAAGCCGCAGCGTCACAGTGTACCATACTGGCCGCCAGCTGGGAGCTGTGCACCTCCATCACCTTGATGCGCTGGGCAAGGTCATCGCGCTTACGGCCCCCCCGCTCGTGCTTCCTCCGGGGCAGCCTGTGGAGGCTCTGCCGATCCGCACCCCGATGCCACTGGAGAGCGTGGAGGTGCAGGTGGAACCATGTTACTCAGAGCGCCTGCATCCTGGCATCCTGGTGGCCCGCTCCCTGGCCACAGTGCAGGAAGGGACCGTCTTGGTACATTGTGTCTACCTGGAAGATCAGGATATCGCCCTGAAGCCCCGGGCCGAAATAGCCAAACTAGTAAGGCCATTGGAAGACGTGCTGCCGGACCCCGCAGTCCAGTTGAGGGTGCAACCCGAAGATCCCTGGGCAGTAATGGTACGAACCCAACAGACTGCCGCATCCTTGGCCCAAGAAAAAGGTCGAGTCATCCTGGAGAGAATGCGGGCTGAACTTTCCGGCCTAGCGCCAGCCCAGCTTCTCCGGGTAGAGACACTTCTTGGACAATTTTGCAGCGTCTTCGCCAGCCACGAGGATGACTTCGGATGTACCATGGCCATCACGCATGGGATCCCCATGGCAGGAGCTTCCCCATCCGGGAGCTATATCGGCAGATACCACCACAGCTATACCAGGAAGTGAAAACTCTATTAGCCCAAATGCTCCGGAAGGGGGTCATACGAGAAAGCCAGAGCCCTTGGGTGGCCCCTATTGTCCTGGTTCGGAAAAAAGATGGCACTCTGCGTTTTTGTGTGGATTATTGGAAGTTGAACGCCTGCACCATCAAGGATTCGTATCCATTGCCCAGCATAAAAGAGTCTCTGTCCGCCCTAGGGAACACAACGTACTTTTCAACCCTAGACCTGGCCAGTGGGTACTGGCATTTGCCGATGTCGGAGGAAGACAGAGCCAAGACGGCATTCATCCTTCCCATGGGACTGTTCGAGTTCAATCGGATGCCGTTTGGGCTGGCCAACGTCCCAGGAACTTTTCAGCGGTTGATGGAGCGGTGTCTAGGAGACCTCAACTTTGAAGCCACATTGATATACTTGGACGATATTTTCATCTATTCCGCCACGTTGGAGGACCACCTGAGGCTGTTGGGGCAGGTGCTCGGCCGGCAGCAGAAGTACGGGTTAAAGATAAAGCCCCAGAAATGCCACCTGTTCTGCACCCAGATCGAATACCTGGGGCATACCGTCTCGGCAGAGGGCGTCCGACCATCCCTGGAAAAGGTCGCTGCCATCCAGGGGTGGCCTACCCCAGAGACGGTGAAGGACGTGCGGGCCTTCTTGGGGTTGGCCGGCTACTACCGTCAGTTGGTGAAGAATTTTGCACGCCGAGCTCGAACCCTGCAAGACCTGCTGAAGGGTGCTCCCACCGGGGCAAATGGATGGAAGATCCAGTGGCAGCAACTGCAAGAGGATGCGTTTCAAGATCTCAAAGCTGCTCTCTCGGACGCCCCGGTATTGGCATATGTGGATTTCTCGCAACCGTTCATCCTGCATACCGACAGCAGCCTCCAGGGACCAGGAGCTGTGTTGTCACAGGTGCAGTATGGCCGGGAGAAAGTGATCGTCTACGGTATCCAGTCGCTGCATGACTCAGAACGCAACCCGGACAATTACAGCTCCTTTAAGCTCGAGCTCCTCACGGTAGTGTGGGCAATGAAGGAGCGATTCGCAGAGTACCTGGCGGGCTCCGAAGTAGTAGTGCGGACCGATAACAACCCGTTAGCCCATTTGGAGAATGCCAAACTGGGGGCCCTAGAGCAGCGGTTGGTGGCTCGGATGGCCAAATTCAATTATAAGATCATCTACAAACGGGGAGCTGAAAACGTGCACGCCGACGCGCTCTCCAGAATCCGATATACCACCCCAGGAAGAAGTCGAGACGACGAATTAGAAGCAGACAAGACGCCGTTCGCCCTCACTACCGCCGCACTTACAGTCAATACACAAGAAGCGCCTCATCCGGGACTCCTAGGAGGGATGCTGGAACAGCCCCGCGACAAAAGGATTCAGCAGCAACAGGAAGATACAGAAGTTGGACTCCTATGCCGATGGGTGGCCACCGGTAAATTGCCCACGGGCTCACAGAGACAGACTTTGACCCAAGATATGTTGCTGATGTTGCACCAGTGGGAAAAACTAGTCCTCGAAAAGGGACTTTTATATCGAAAAGCCATATCACAAACCACGTCAGCTACGATATGGCAGGTGATCGTGCCCGGAGCCGATCTCAACCAACTGGCCTGGGAAGCCCATGAGAAGGGGCTCATTTTGGTGCTCAAAAGACTTTACAATGGTTGCAGCAGATAGCGTACCACCCACGCTTGCACGCTGCTGTAGAAGAAGTTTGTCGAACCTGCCGCCCGTGCGAGCTCGCTAAACCCCCCGCGCAACGAGCCCCGGTGCAAACTATTGTAACATCAGCCCCTCTGGAGCTTCTTACGGTGGACTATCTGACCATAGGTCCTGCCTATCAGGTGTATGAACATTGTCTCATTATGGTGGACCATTTCACCAAGTTCGCCGTGGTCACCCCCACTCGAGGCCAAACAGCGGAGTCGGCAGCCTAGGCGATTTGCAAGAACTTTATTCAAGTGTATGGCTGTCCACAACGAACGCATTCGGACCAAGGAGCGTGCTTCCTAGGAAAAGTCATGGAAGAGCTACACCATCTTTACGGTATCGATAAATCGCAGAATACGCCGTACCACCCGCAGGGAAACGGAGCCTGCGAATGATTCAATCGTACGTTAATCCAAATGCTGCGCACCCTGGAGAGAGACCGCAAGGCCCGCTGGCCTGAGTATGCCCCAGAGCTGGTGTGGGTATATAACAATCGGGTGCATCGAGTGACTGGTTACACCCTCTACTCATTGCTGTTCGGACAGGAAGGCAAAGGAATTATGGAGGTGGAATTGAACCAGGAGGAGCCCAAACCCTGGACCGGGGTATCCTCGTGGGTCCGCAACCACCGGCACCGGCTGCAGACCCTCCACTGTATCGTCCATACAAAGCTCCAGGATCTAGAACATCAGGGGGGAGCAATGCCCCCACCTATTGACTTTCAGACAGGGGATCAGGTACTCGTACTTGATCAACGTCCCCAAAACAAGTTAGAACCACGGTGGGAGGTGAACCCGTACCGAGTGTTGTGCCGAGCAAGCCCCGACGGGCCTGTGTACGAAATACAAACTGAAGGAAACAACGCGCCCCTCACTTGGGTTGTGCACCGTAACATGTTACGGCCTTGTACGTCTACCGATCACCCGCGGCTCGAACCGACCCTCCAGGTCCCCGACCCCCCGCCCACGGTCTGGGACCTGGATGACGAAGAGGACTTCCCCATCGCATCTGCGGGTCACCCCAGTAGTGGCACTACAGTAGACCCGGGAATCCCACCAGAACCAACTATTCGACCACCTTCCACCACCCCAGAAGACTCAGGAAGACCCAGGACCAGTTTGTATGGCGACAAGGACTGTCGTCCCAAAAAACTAACCCGAGTCTACGAAAACCCTCGCCCGAGGACTGGCGAGCATACAGGGCAGGGGAGTGTGGGAGGAACGGCCCCCGTCGAGTGTCCGGGTCGGAACCAAGGGAGCCGTCATCTGGGTTCCGGGGGAAACTGTCCCCGGGGAACAGAGTTCGGGGACGGACCGTTGTGACAGACAGATGGGCTGAGGAAGGGACCAGTATAGAGGAGGCGGGGAATTCCCGGGACGGTAAGTCAGCAGACTGGGACAGAGGCAGCAGGAGACCGTGGGAGCGACTGAAAGCTAGAGCGACTTACCAGTGCCAGGGAAGACGCTCACTGAGGACTCCAGAGGGACGGCGCCAAGGCGATCATCTGAGACTTGCTGCCCCGCTCCAGCCCGCGGCCACTGCGGCCCCAGTTCGACCCGTGGCCGCTGCCGCCTCACCTCAGCCCGCGGCTGTGGCCTACCCGCGGTCGCCCGTGGCCGATGCCATCTCGCTCCAGCCCGCGGCTGCGGCCTGTTCCCCGCCACCCACAGCCACCCAAGTACAGTGCCGTCGGCGGCCACTACTGTCCCACTCCAGTCCGCAGCAGAGGCCGAGCCTCTGCTGGCCGCGGACTCCCCGTCGCAGCCGTTAGCTGCGCAGGTGGCCTGTCATTCGCCACCCCACATCGCTGCTGCTTGCCCCATTCCGGGTGCTGCGGCCCATCCGTCCAAGGACTCCACCGGGGCCTGTGGGGCTCCAGTGTCATCAGTGTGCCGGAGCGCGCGAAGACTTCGTCAACGCCTCAACAACTAGGTCCAGTGACTACTACGACAAAAGACCACCATCCCGAACGGCAAGGGACGCCTGGATGGCTAAGTTGACTATATAACTAAGGACCCGTAGGCGGCCATACCGCGGCCCTGTAGTGACCGGCTATTGCCGGAAGTAGTCGTGTTTTACCTGTTTGTGTTTGCTTGTTTAGAGCCCCTGCGAGGGCAACCCGTGTTACCCCTTTTGTTGATCAGGCCGTGACTGAGGAAAGTTCCCTCTAGTCTTATAAACATTATTATAGAAAACACCAAATTGTCTCGCGACTCATCACTGCATCCTGCGTACCTGCAAAACACCACACAGCCACTGAAGCCCCAGATCATGTGACCCCTGACTCCGCTCCTCCTGTGACCTCATCACAGGTCCAGTGTGCACAGAATATCCCAGGACCTCATTGCTGACTGAGAGGTGGGGGGCCCACTGCTGGCACCGGGGCCCCACACCGCCTTCTCAGGGGCCCATAGCGGCTGGGCAGCAGAGTAGGGGGATCGCTTGTCCCTGCTCTGCCACAGAATAGTGGTGTAGTTTAGTTTAGCTCCAGTGGGCCCCCTCAGAGCGCCGGGCCCGGGGCCACCGCCCCTTCTGCCCCCCGGTAGCTACGCTACTGCCCTGACCCCATTGGCATTCTGAAGACGAATATAAGGATGTGATCAACATTCAAAAAGAACAAGCCATAAATCATCTCCAGACGGCAGGAGCAAATAAGGAGAGCTGAACGCTGTTATACAGCTGGGCCTAAAATCTACATCTTTTCTCCACTTACACAACATATGTAAGCCCCTATAAGAGAAATGCAAAGTATCTTTATCTCCTAATTAAGTTTACCTACATGGTAATTAACATTTGTTATATTGCACCATCGTATTCCGTGTTGCTGTACAAAGACGAATGTAAAAATGACTCCAGCTACATACACTGAGAACGCGTGAGCTCACAGTCTAAGAAGTATGGAAAATGGCACGCTACTATTGTTTATGGGATAATGGACACCAAATATCTCAATCGCCGTCAATAATTGGGTGGCATCCGCTGCCATCTCCTGTTTTGTGGCCTTCTTTATCCCTGCATTGACAGCCACCTTGGAGAACCTCACAAGTTCAAGAGAGAATGGGCCAGTGTCATGAGATGTATAGCAGTGTTTGTTGGCATCAATCACGCTAGTGCTGTATCCTTCCGTCTGAATGTTACAACCAGTGCTGCCTTTTTATTGGTGGCTTTATGATCTGCAATGTGTTGTAAGGCATGTGTATGGCCATATTATGGTGCAGCCCTGTACAGCACTATAGTAGGGCACCTTAACTGTGGCTCCATATGCTTTTGACTTTTAGGTCTTGATTTCTAGCATACTCCTTTAGGTTACATGTAAGAAAACTGCTTTGGATGTTGGTCTAAGTGTCATGTCTTGTAGGACTCCATGTGCTGCAATAGTCTCCATGCCATGTATGAGATGTTTGGATCAAAAGAGGTTTATCATTACCAATGGTTTGGTGCTAATTGATTACGCCGTTCAGCAGCCATGTGAGTACTCTCTGGCCGCTGGATGTGAACCCTGAAAACCACTCTTCTATACCTAGTCGGCCTGGTGCGAAGGTGCAATTACTTCAAGCTACAGCAATAATGTTGCATTAGACCTGTTAATCAAGAGGAGGTAGGAGGCAGTACTCAGGTCTTTCATACAGTGGCCACAGATTATTGATTACCCAGTGGGCTGGGTCTTGCACCAATTGCATTTATCGATCAATGTTTTGTGTTCATTATTTCCATGGAATCCAAGCTCTTGTGAAAGCCTCCGGTTATTTAAGGGTGTAAATGTAATCGTACACTGTGTGACTTCTGTTCTGTTCCTTAACTTCAATCTTTCAATCAGAAACTGGATTTTGCTAATAACGTTCTGCTGTCCCTGACGCTGGCAGCCTTGTCGTTGGGCCTGTGGTGGACGTTTGATCGTTCCGGTAGTGGCCTGGGACTTGGGATTACAATAGCCATTCTTGCAACACTCATCACACAATTCTTGGTCTATAATGGAGTATACCAGTATGTTGCGTGTTTTTTGTTTCTGAGGGATAAAAATTTACAAACCTAATGGGTTTTTCCAGCTCTGCCGGTCGGTTTCCCCAGCTTAAATGATGTTGTCATCCCAACATGTGACCAAGTAGGCATTTACTGCCATTGGCAGTGATCTCGGTAATGTCTGCAGGCCCCATCCTAGCTGGAGGTGGGTAAACAGACCAGCTGGTGACCAGGGAAGGGAGGGATGGCATGGGAGTGTCAGGCGATTGGTGAGGGAAATATTACTTCTCTTGTTTTTGAGGGCTTTCATTTTTTCACCTTATCAGCTGTTTTAAATCTTTTTTAATGGACTGGGAAACCACATATACTCTGTCTACGGCAGGGGTCTTAAAATAAAGCTGCTTCCTGAGTCACTTAAAGAAATAAATAAATAAATAAATAAATAAAAAAAGTAAATGGTGTCACATTGAAATGCCCATCATTACATACAGTATGATGGCCCCACAGCTCCATTTATACAGTGTAATGCCCCCCAGCACATGCTCCCTCTGGCCTTGTGTGGAGATCCTCTCTGGTGGGTACCAGCAGCACAAGGCGTTGTGTGAGTCATTCACCAGACGTGGCCATGAACAGCGTGCGGAACATCTCCTGTTTTGAGATATGGCACCTGACACATTTAAAGACAGTGCTGGCCCAGTTAGCCTATGGCTGCTAGGTGCTAAGATTATTCCAGGGCTGAATGCTTGAGACCCCTGGTCTATAGAGTCTATGGAACTAGAAAAAAACACCAAGTCTGCTTCTTTCCCAGAAACAGCTTTGCCTCTTTCAAGTAAAGAAGGTGGAGTGCTAGAAACGGTACCACTGATTCTCAAGCCACCCTTGAGATTCTACTGTACAAGTTAAGGGGTATTCCCATCTCCAAGATCCTATCCCAATAAGTAGTAGGTGTATAATATTAGCATATTCTTCCAATTAGAAATGTTTTGGTTTTTTTTTCTTATTCACTTAGTCTCCTTCCCCATGTGCAGGCTCTGCAGGACCTTGGGTATCCATGACTACTACCACTGATATAGTGACAGTTACCTTGTTGCTAGTAGTCGTGACCATGGATATCTGCCACTATATCAGTGGCCGTAATCATGGATACCCAAGGTCCTGCAATGCCTGAACATGAGGAAAGGGACATGGCGAATCAGAAAAACTACACTACATTTCTAATTGGAAGTATATGCTAATATTACAGCTACTACTTATTGGGATAGGATCTTGGAGATTGGAATAACCTTTAAGTCCATTCAACGTGTATGATCTGATGAAACGGGCTTTACTTCTAAATTAGAATATAAGCTCTTCTACTAGTCATCAACTATTTGTGCTGGACAACTATGGTGGCAAAGTTTTTAGCAGATTGTTTCCTACTAGAAATCTGAGAGAAAATGGTGGTAAAACTGAATGCTCCTTACTCGCCTTGAGGGAAACAGAGTTTGTTTTTTCATGTTCTTAACTCTTGTTTTGCTTTCTTTTAGGTACACCTCCCCAGACTTCCTCTATATTCGATCCTGGCTGCCGTGCATATTCTTTTCTGGTGGGGTGACTGTTGGAAATATAGGAAGGCAGCTAGCCATGGTAATTTTTTTATTTAAATATATTTGAAAAGTAAAAAATCAAAATGTTATTTACTCGGTCCCTGGGTCCAGCACTGCGTCTCAGCTGTTGCTCCCAGTGTCTGATATTTTCTGCAGTGTTGATGTCACGTTAATATTGCTGACTTGCCCAAGTTGATCTCACTGATTAGCTGCAGCGCTGGCAACATATCAGACATCTGGAGCAGTGGCGGAGACTTGGGATAGGTGAGTAAACCGCAGGGGTTTTTTTTAATGTTCAACTGTCAGAGAAATAGTGCGCGTAACATTGTTCCTGTGCACAGCATGTACCAACTAGTCTAGTATTAAGTATATACTGTATCTGTTTACAAGAAAACCGAAAAAACAATGGAAGCTTAAATACCATAAAAAATCGATTTTTATTTAGTACATGCAACAATGCAAATGTTACATATTTTCATAATAAAAGACAAATTTTATTTAATAAATGCAACAATGCCAATTAAAAGCGGGTAACACCAATACAAAAAAATTGCTGCACAAATATCCTATGGTATAGATGGATGATGCATTCCCTGCATAAAAGTGTGCCCAGATAAAGTTAAGCTTAATGGAGAATACAAAAAGGGTTATTTTACCAAAAAATGTCCAAAAGACTAGCCTACATGACCAAATCCTGGTGAAATGTTTATATATATACAAAGGCTTGTACCAAGTATTAGAGAGAAGTCTCTATTAATAGAGCAATGCAAGCATAACAATAATGGAGTGAATAAAATGACTGTGCAAAAAAAGAACCAATTCCAGACAAATAAGTCTACAAAAGGGACAAGTCCATGGTCCTTAAGGTATATAATTAAATTGCTATACTAGCATTGCCCAGGATGAATAAATAATCAAACCAATTAAGTCTAATTACCATGAGAAAGTGCTACAATAAAAGACTGGTTATGCAAAAGGTGCCAATGTAAGGAATCTGTATCTATACCTGTTAGCAGCAATGACCCCAACGCGCGTTTCACACTTGGCTTTGTCCAGGGGAGATGTACGCACTCAGACTAGATGCCTCAACATGCCCCCCATACATGTACTAAGAGAAGAACAGCACTCATTTCAAGAAAAGCTTGCACTATGTTACTGAGTAACTCGCAAACTTTTCATCTGCAAAACGCATTAATGTGAAGGCTGTCGCTTCATAATTTGGTTAGTACGTTATAGCTTGTGCAGAATCTAGCCCTTCGGATTATTGCCACATCAGACTACTCCTATACACAGCGGAACTGAGATGAGAGGAGAAATGATGGCCCGGTATTGCATCTGTTCTTCCATGATTGCAGCAGATTTTTCTGTCTCTTTAGTGGTAGGCTTTCAGATGTTTTCTGCATGATGTAAAAGGCTGGATGCCGGCTTTAAGTATCAGTGTTACAATTTCATTCTGAGAAGCTGAAGACGACATGTCTGTTATGGAGTCTTGCCATAACCTCTGGAAGTCATGATGGATGCAAGGAGAAAAGAAGAAAAATAAGATTACGTGAATAGGAGTGCATTATTTATCTACAATGGAAAATAAGGCTGTGGGGGGGAATGGTGGTATAGACAATGCCGAACATGTGGAAGCCTTCGATCTGACAAGGAGACTGTTGGCTTTTACTTAATGCTTGATAGACAGCCAAGAATTTATTTCTTTGCAAATCATATTACATATTCTAGAAGTGGCCTTCTTGGTTTGCTGCCCAGGGAATAGTTAGTCTTGGTGGGCACTAGAAGTTAGAATATTTTCCATTTTTGGCTGATTGTGAGTGATTTTTGAGTCAAGTGACTGGATCACGTTTGGCACTTTTGCTTTTGTAAGGTGACTGCATACGTAGAGATCCTTGGTTGCCATCTTCTGACTAATCTCACAAAGATTTATGGTTAGATGTGATCTTTGAGCCATTTTAAACTGGTTTTCCAGGACAAGAATATTGATCTTTGATCCCATCAGATCAATGGATATCTGGGTCGCCCTCCCAGGGCTGTGGGGTACTCGGTACCGGGCCGGTGTCTGCGGGATGTGACACAGCAGTGGTGACCCGGTCCGTGGCCCTGGGCGCCCAATTAATAGGGGGAGTTTGAATGGTGGAATGTGGCTAATGGAATAGTTTGTGACGCCACCTGTGGTGTTCGGCAAGTGAGATGTTAAGCCGACGCTGCTTGCAGATCCTCTGGGGATGGTGGTGTGTTGTAGCCAAGATGGTGAAGCTCCCCACAGGTGAAGCTGTAGCCCCAGGGAAGTGTAGATGTGGAGTTAGAGGAGAGGCACAAGCGGTGTGGAAGTGGGTACCCAGATGTAGCAGTGCTGGGTGTGTGGACGCAAGAATCAATAGAGGACACCAAGGCTTGTAGTTCCAAAGCTTTACTCACAGTCTGTAGTACACACAGGTGCCTGCCTCCGTACTGTGTACTCCGGATCAGGGGCTCAATCAACCTCCAGGTCAGATGGAATGCTCCCTTCCAACGCTCCGCCAACATGTACCTTTCTGAACGTCTCCTGTTATGAATGGGTCACCGAGGAGGAAAAAACAAGCTAAGTCACAGAAAACCAGAGAGGTTGGTAACTATGCAGCTCGCAGATCCCTGATCCTAACCACACAACTAGCAGCAGCCATGGAGCGTACCTACGATGATCCTAGACGCTTCGTCACAGCCGGAGGACTATATAAGCCTAAAGCACGAAAAGGGAAAAACTAACTGCCCCAGAGCAGATCCCAAAAGAAAAACAGCCCCCACACATGTATTGACGGTGAAACAAGATGAAAGCACAAACACAGGCAGGAAAATAGGCTGAGCAAGCGATGGGGCCCAAACTAACTAGAAAGAATAGGAAAGGAAAGACACTGTCTGCAATCTGCCAAAAGCCCTACAAAAATAATGTCCAACACTTCTGATAGCAAAATTAACCCTGAAGTCACTAGACTTCTCCCACTATATCAGCAGTCTGAAATATTCTGAGACAGGGCAAAAAGAGGCCAATCTAATAAAGGTACAAAAACAGCAAATTGGCAAATACAGATAAATAAGAGTGGAAAATCAGCACAGGCCTATACGGGGCTGGCTGACCACACAAAAAACTGAATAGACCAACAAAATCAAGTGTGAACATTAGCAGAAAACTTAGCTTGAGATGACTGGAACAGAGCTGAAAACCTAGACCTGAAAAGCCAGAGGAATCACCAGCACCAGCATAGGGCGTCGGCAGTCTTAAATCCAGTCTAAGATTCCTGAGGTCCAATCGTCATCCTCATTATCAGGTGGCAGATCATTACTGATTAAATCAGCCTCGCTACCTCCTGTTACCACCAGAGGGAGCAAGGAAGGAGAACTCACACCTGGTGGACCAGAGAATGAACTCACAACAGTCTCCTCTTATAGCGCCTTTAAGTGTGAAGTACTCCCAGTACTGAGTTACACTGGAGTGCCTCCTGACTGATGTTCCCAAGAACTCTACTTGTACGGCAGACAGATGTAGCCTGCTTCGGGGACTCCTCACTCCTGAGTCCCGGCTCACTATCCAAGTTGCTGTTGTGCCCCCAAGTCTTAGATGGGAGTAGTGCATTTACAGCCCACTACTCCACCGGTGTCTGCTGCAGGACCATTAGCATCCATACAACCTCGGGGACCGGGCCACGGCCTTGCGCTTAGAACTTCTAGGCAGGGTTCTCTCCTAACCCACGTCTTCTCTGTTCCCTTTTACTCCTTCGTTCCATACTAATCTCTCCTTCTCCTGGAAGATCAGGATTCAGTTCAATGTTTTTCTCCTTCTTTCCTTTCCCGTGCTAGCAGACCCAGGTCACTGAGGTCTGCTGCAGCAGCTCCTTCCTCCATCCCTCTCTCAGGGATCTTCTTTCCTCACTCCTCTCTGAGTGGCTTCCTCTCTCAGACTGACCTACTGTCTGATTGACCTGTAATTCTATACCTTCCCGCTCTTTTATGTATTCTCAACTCCACCTGCCTCCCAGCACGTTCAGTGTTCCAAGCAGAGAGCCACAAAAGGTGCTCTGCTACACTCCAAGCAGCGATCCGCAATGTGGCTTTGCTGAACTACTCTGTTGTTTGGGGTGCGAGTGTTGGAGCGTGGTTAGGAGCCTCCAACTTACCTGGATGGTGGGGCACCACACCTCAGGAGGAGGTGCAGTGCCTCTGTGGCGACTGAGCCTCAGGGGCGCCACATATCCATCCCTTGCTTTCCTGCCAATCAGCTGGCCACAGCACTCCAGCAAGAGCAGTCTTCCCTGCATTGTCTACCATGCACAGCTCCATACACCTTATAGTGGCTATTCCTGGTATTGCAGTTTTGTTCTATTCACTTAAGTGTAGCTGTCATTTACATTTTTATTGCATAAATCAATAGTACACATATAAAATAAGCAACGTTGTAATATCTTATCAGATGCATCTGCTTTCTCCTCCTCCTGGACTGATCTTTCACTCTCAAGTGATGGTTAAAATCTGTATTCAGTGAAGACAGACTTTCCGATTATTGAGATGAGAGATGTCAGTTGGTGCTTATAAAGTTCTATGGAAGAGGAACTAGAGACAGACATTCTACTGCAGGTTACACTTTAAATTATACTGAGCTGCAGTACCAGGCATGGCCACCACAAGTGGTCTGGTGCTGTGCCCATCCCTTCAACCAGCTGATTGGCTCCTGATTCTATGGATAGACCATCGATATTGTAGTCACGGAAAACCCATCTAAACTGATGGCCCTGTACATGCAAATACGACCAGCAATGACTGTATTCCAAGGGCAGCAGATGTAAGCAAATTGACGAACGTTTACCTTCTAAATGTGTAATTTATCATCCTGGAAGAAGAACCTGCTACTTTTTTTATTTTTTTCCTGTCTTGCAGCCTTATTAATATTTGCAGTCTGTGATTGCCTTGTAAAAAGAAAAGTGCATTTGTCACTTCATTAAACTTGTGGTGTTTTCATTCTTCTATAGTATTTGTGAGCACAGAGAATTCACCATCGCATCAAATGACCTGTACTTTATGGTGATTTTACAGCAATCCGTCAGTTTACAAAGTGCAATGTGTTAAAAAAAATAACTTAAAGGGAATCTCTCTGATCGAGGTGGTAGTGTTACAATTAATATTGCACAATTTTTTTAGACTTGTAGGTGCCCTTTTTATAGGGACGGTGGTATCTTCCATATCTATACAATGATCATGTTCACTTTAGCTAAGCAGTAAATATGAGAAGCAAAGATGTTCTGCAGTAATCTGCTATCTTGTACCATGGCTCCACTAATACTAGACCATCGGGGGGCTCCACTAATACTAGACCATCGGGGGGCTCCACTAATACTAGCCCATCGGGGGGCTCCACTAATACTAGACCATCGGGGGGCTCCACTAATACTAGACCATCGGGGGGCTCCACTAATACTAGACCATCGGGGGCTCCACTAATACTAGACCATTGGGGGCTCCACTAATACTAGACCATCGGGGGCTCCACTAATACTAGACCATCGGGGGCTCCACTAATACTAGCCCATCGGGGGGCTCCACTAATACTAGCCCATCGGGGGCTCCACTAATACTAGACCATCGGGGGGCTCCACTAATACTAGACCATCGGGGGGCTCCACTAATACTAGCCCATCGGGGGGCTCCACTAATACTAGACCATCGGGGGCTCCACTAATACTAGACCATCGGGGGGCTCCACTAATACTAGACCATCGGGGGCTCCACTAATACTAGACCATTGGGGGCTCCACTAATACTAGACCATTGGGGGGCTCCACTAATACTAAACCATCGGGGGCTTTCACTGACATTTCAGATGAGACTTTCTGCTGCTTTTATCGACCTGGAAAACCCCTTTGAGCATTCATAATATTTTAATAGTACAGTCTATAAAATTGGAAACTGTTTAGATTTTGCTCACCGCCTGAGTGATGTGCCCACTAGATTTTATTATGTAATGGGCAAGGCCATCTTTAACCAGGGATCTATTGTTTACCCCTTAGAAGCTGGGGGCTTATTGGTGGATAACAATATATTGCTTATGTCCCAGAAGTCCTTCTTGTGTGTACCTTGTAGGTACAGGTTTGCCTCTTTAGCATGATAGATTCCCTTTAAATTATACGAAATGTATAAATGTCATTAGGAATTGTATGCTGGTGGCCCTCTGGGGCCGTGTAACTGCAGCATTACTGCAACCCGCTAAACTGTTGTAGACGTGTAACTACGTGAACCTGTCACTCATGTGGGAGCTGTAGACTAAAGCTGGCCATACACTTATGATGGCTGATGGACCTCTGCTCATTCACCCGTCAGTGATCTCTCCCTTAACCACCCACACGCTCCTCTGACACAAGTCAGGTCCTTTAAGTTTCAACACCTGGAACTTTTTCTCTTCCCTGACATCACATTTCGTCAGGATCGAATAAAAGTAGTCAAATGCGTATTTGGGCCTTAAAGGGGTATTCCCATTTCCAAGATCCTATCCCAATATACAGAGTGGGCCATTTATATGGATACACCTAAATTCAATGTGAAGAGGATCATGTGACACATCAAACTTATTGAGAATTTCACAAGAAAAACAATGGTGTATCCATATAAATGGCCCACCCAAGGGGTAGCCATAGGAATGGCCCACCCTGTATTATCAAATGCCCCTATTAGAAATGTAGTATAGTTCTTCTGATTCTCTGTCTCTTTCCTCGTGTGCAGGGCATTGCAGTAGCTTAGGTGTCCATGGTTACGACCACTAGCAACTAGATAACTGTCACTATATAAGTGGCCGTAACCATGGATACCTATGGAAAGGGACATAGCAACTCAGGAGAACCATACTACCTTTCTAATTGGAGGTATTTGATATTATTATTACACCTACTACATACTGGGTGTCATGTCCCACGACTTGGGAAATCATTTAATATTTGCATTGTTTGTGTTGCATCTCTGTTGCTAGGCAGAAGTTTGCCTTTCCCTGTATTTTGTTCCAACTCTCTCCCTGTAGTCCTGTGATGTATGTTTGTTCACTCCTTCATTCTCCATTTTGTGATCGTCCCTCCATCTGTATGCATCCTGTTACATGTCCTCTGAAGAATATTCCTTTTTACCTGCTGCTTTCATCATAATACAAGAATTTCAGTTAAAGCATCCCTCTTTTCCTGGAGTCTTCTTACATGAGATCGTGGCTGAGTTAAGCTGTCTGATTAATCGGTATGAACGTGAGTACAGGTCGATACGGAAGGGGCCCAGAAAGAGAGGTCTATCCAGGCACCATACGTTCTACATATCCATGAGTCAGAATAGTAAAAAGGAATAACCTGCCTTCAGAGACAGTAACTCAAGGTCTGTGCTAAATCTCAGTGGAAAAGGACTTTTCCCAGATAGACTAACCCAGTTCCAGCCAGACCCCAGCGTGCATAGAAGCTACACACTGCAGCTGAACAGAGAGGAATATAACTCCCATCATTACACAGGACCCTGCAGCTGCTCCAGCATTAGATACAAAGTATCACCTCTGTGCAGAGTCTCTGTGTATTTCCTGTTGCTGAACAGTGGGAAGTATAACCCCCATCATCAACTCTTCCTGCCTGCAATCTAATCATGTCTGAAGCAAGGAATACAATGTCCCTACCAGACTTACAAGCACAGGAAAGAGACCCAGACCCCCATCCACCATATAGCGAAAGGGGAAAACGTACAGTCAAACCCACATGGAAAGTCATGGAGAATTTAGAGACTGCAAAATGTGAATTATATAGTGATGTGTCTTCAGTATGGAAGAAAGTGCTGAGTCATATAGACACTGCATCAAGGCCTGCTTCTCATGAGTTACCACCAGAGGGAGTCCTAGAACAATTATGCACAGCATACCAAATGTATATAGAGAAGAGTGACCAATACATTATTCTCCTGAAGAAACTGAATCTCCCAGAGACTTTAAACGAATTGCAAGGTTTCCAGCAGCTTAATTCTGAAAGAGACTGCACTGTACATGACATTAAAGCCAAGATAGAGGCTAGAATCGCACGAACACCAGATGCATCAACTCGCTCATCCAAATCGTGTAAGCACTCAAAACGTTCATCTAGGTCAAGTTCATCAAAATATTCTACTCTTACTGAGCAGCTTATAAGAGCACGTGCTAAGGCTGAAACTACTAAGGTACAAGCTGCCTTTGCACAAAAGAGAGCAGAAATGGATGCAGCTGCTGCACAAAATAGAGCAGAAATGGATGCAGAAGCGGCACGCGTGAAAGCGGAAAAGGAAGCTCTAGAGAAGGAATGTGAGCATGCAACAGCCATGGCAGAATTAAAGGTACTCGAGCAGGCTGTCAGTGGGAGTCAAAGAGACAGCGTCAGTTTGTGTGAAATGGAGGCAGAAGACCCTATTGAACGCACAAGAGACTACGTGCTAAGCCAAGATGGCGATCCGCAGATCATCACTAACACTCTTGATGGTGTTGACACTTCTCTAGAGCACCAGCATGCCGATCCACTTACAGAATCCTGCATTCAAGGTCAATATACCCTCGACAACCACACAGTGCCACCTCCACATGTAGCAGAAACTATACCCACCAAACCAGTTGCTGAACTAAATGCATATGCCACTCCATACTTCCCCATGTTTCAAGGCCAAGACGTCTCCACCTCTATGTACAACACCGCTCAGCCTACAATTGTGCATCCTAAGTCAGAAAGAACAGACATGTCCGACTTCGCAAGGTACATGATTCACCGTGAACTTACTAAAACCGGTCTCACAAGGTTCGACGACCAACCTGAAAATTACAGAGGTTGGAAAAGTGCCTTTAGAACCGTAACTGGTGACCTCGGCATCACTGCTGCGGAAGAGCTGGACCTGCTGATCAGATGGTTAGGACCACAATCCACAGAGCGTGTCAAGAGACTCAGGTCTGTACATATCAGTAATCCAACGGCTGGTCTCATGGCTGCATGGGAAAGACTAGAGAGAAACTTTGGAAGTCCAGAAGCCATAGAGGATGCACTGTTCAAGCGACTACAGAGTTTTCCAAAGATATCCAGCAAGGACAGTTCAAAGTTCCTAGAGCTCAGTGACCTGCTGTTAGAGCTCCAGCTGGCCAAGGCAGACACCCACCTACCTGGCCTTAGCTACCTGGACACTGCTCGTGGAGTAAACCCCATTATCTCCAAGCTACCATACAATGTACAAGAGAAGTGGACTGCAATAGGGTCAAAATACAAGAAAGACCATCAAGTGTCATTTCCTCCGTTCTCCTACTTCTGTGAGTTTATAAAAGACATTGCAGAGCGTAAGAATGACCCAAGCTTTTCCTACGGAGAATCCAGTGGCCCAGCTTCACCTCCCTCTAAATACGTGAGCACACGCTCGAATGACAGAAACCGCAGGGGTCCAGTGTCAGTGAAGAAGACGGATATTCTTCCCTTACCAACATCAGCCCCAGGCAAGAGCAACAAGGGTGAAAAGATAGAGAACCCAAATCGTGAGTGTCCCATCCACAAGAAGCCACATCCCTTGAAAAAGTGCATCGGCTTCAGGAAGAAACCGCTCCAAGAACGCAAGGAACTTCTAAAGAAGTTTGGGGTATGCTACAGATGTTGTGCTTCTACTGAACACCTTGCTAAAGACTGTAAAACTACAATTAATTGTATGGAGTGTGACAGTGAGGATCACGTACAAGCACTCCACCCATACCGTCCTGACTCTACACGTACTCCTTCCACCACCACGAGCCATGGCGGGGAGGACGCAGCTCAAACTGCAAGTCATACCACAATATCTTCTTCATGCACAGAAGTCTGCGGAGAAGGTCTCTGGGACAAGTCCTGTGCGAAGATTTGCCTGGTGAACGTATATCCCAACGGTCACCCAGAGAAAGCCGCGAAGGTGTACGTCCTCTTGGATGATCAGAGCAACCGATCACTTGCAAGGTCAGAACTCTTTGATATGTTTAACTTAAAGGGAAATGCTTACTCTTACACCTTAGGTACCTGCAGCGGTGTTACAGAGGTCTCTGGGAGAAGGGCCAGTGGTCTTATAGCGACATCCCTCGACAACACCGTGGAGATACCCTTACCCACACTTGTCGAGTGCAACCAAATTCCATCCAATCAAGAAGAGATCCCAACGCCAGAGGATGCTCTTCATCACCCACATCTCAAGGGGATAGCAAACAAGATACCAGCCCTCAACAACAGCGCAGATATCCTGATTCTGCTTGGCAGAGACATTCTCCGGCTGCACAAGGTACGTCAGCAAATTAACGGACCACACGACGCACCGTTTGCCCAACGCTTTGATCTAGGCTGGGTAATTATAGGCGATGTATGCATACACAAGATGAAGAGACCTAATAACATCTCCTCTTACAAAACACACATCTTGCCAAATGGTTGCAGCACTCATTTTCAGCCATGCCCACATCATTACTGGGTGAAAGAGAAAGTGAGCAACACCAAGAGGCAACAGGAATCCTTCAACAACATGAACATGCTCCAGCCCTGGGACGAAAACCTCGGGTCAACAGTGTTCGATTCCACAAGTGAAGACAACAAGTTAGCACCCACAAGGGAAGATAAAGAATTCATAAAGGTTATGGACAAAGAATTTGTTCAAGATGACTCCAACAGTTGGGTAGCTCCTTTACCCTTTCATTTCCCAAGAGCGAGGTTGCCAAACAACCTGCAGCAAGCAACTGCAAGGTTCTCATCCTTAAAACGTACCCTAAAGAGGAAATCAGAGATGGAGAAGCATTTCATTGACTTTATGCAGAACATCTTTGACAAAGATCATGCTGAACCTGCGCCACCACTGAAGGAAGGAGAAGAATGCTGGTACCTTCCATCCTTTGGTGTCTATCACCCTCGCAAGCCTAACCAGATCAGAGTGGTGTTTGACTCCAGTGCTCAGTATGAAGGCCTCTCTCTCAAAAACCTGCTACTAACTGGATCTAACCTGAACAACAGCCTCCTTGGAGTATTGATCCACTTCAGACAAGAACCTGTTGCTATAATGGCCGACATCCAGCAGATGTTTCATTGCTTCATCATGAAGGAAGACAGCAGAAACTATCTTAGGTTCCTATGGCACAAAGACAACGATGTCAACAATCAAGTCATAGACTACCGGATGAAGGTCCATGTCTTCGGCAACAGTCCTTCACCTGCTGTGGCGATCTACGGACTGAGATGGACAGCTCAGGAAGGTGAGAGAGAGTACGGATCCGATGCTCGTCAATTCGTAGAGAACTTCTATGTAGAAGACGGGCTCAAGTCCTTGCCCACAAGTGAAGAGGCAATTGACCTACTCTCCAGGACACAGGAAATGCTATCCACGTCAAACCTCAGACTCCACAAGATCATCTCTAACAGTCAAGAAGTAATGAGTGCGTTTCCATCTGAGGACCATGCCATGAACCTAAAGGACCTCAACCTAGGTTCTGATGTTCCTCCCACACAGCGCAGCCTTGGTCTACTGTGGGATATCAAACAGGACACCTTCACGTTCCAAGTGTCGCCCTGTGACAATCCCTTTACCAAACGAGGAGTCCTATCCGTCATAAACAGCATCTACGATTCTCTCGGGTTTGTAGCATCCATCACTATTCAAGGCAAGATACTGTTAAGACAGATCACTGCCGAGAACACTGATTGGGACACCCCGCTTCCGACTCAGAAACAGCAAAGGTGGGAGACATGGAAGAAGTCCTTGAAGTTCTTAGAGCAACTCCAAGTCCCACGTTGTTATGCTCCAATGATTCTTACCCCAGCTACACTTCTTACACAGAAGATTGGAGCTGCTACAGTTCCTCTCGGGAATTTCGATAACAAGGACATTTACAAACGTCAGTGGAAGCAAGTACAACACATAGCCAACGTGTTTTGGCACCGTTGGAAGACCGAATACTTGCACCTGCTTCAAAACCGTCACAAATGGCAGACACCCAGTCCCAATCTCCAAGAAGGAGACCTTGTTCTCTTAAAAGACAAAGAGGCTCATCGTAATGACTGGCCAATGGGTCTTATAATAATAATAATAATAATAAATGGGCGGCACGGTGGCTCAGTGGTTAGCGCTGTTGCTTTGCAGCTCTGGGGTCCTGGGTTCAAATCCCACCAAGGAAAACATCTGCAAGGAGTTTGTATGTTCTCCCCGTGTTTGCGTGGGTTTCCTCCGGGTACTCCGGTTTCCTCCCACATTCTAAAGACATACTAATAGGGAATTTAGAATGTGAGCCCCATTGGGGACAGCGATTCCAATGTGTGCAAACTGTAAAGCGCTGCGGAATATGTTAGCGCTATTTAAAAATAAAGATTATTATTATCGTCTTATCACCAAGGTCATGCCCAGCGAGGACGGAAAGACTCGTAAGACAGAAGTTAAGGTGACAAAAGGGGGCTCTACCCGAACCTTCCTCCGTCCAGTCACCGATCTCGTGCTGCTACTGCCAAAGGAGGACGTCACATGAACTGAACATTGCTCCTGGACGTTGCTCACGGCGGGGAGCATTCCTCCTCATTCCCCAGTTTTTTATTGAACATTGACATTTTCCATTGGATTGCTGGGTTGGTGGAAGAGTTGGCATGTTTCCGGCTTCCCCAATCCGAAGATGGGTTTATAGTCTTGGACTTATCTTCCGGTGTTCAACGGGTCAACAACAACGAGTTGGACTTTAAAAATGTTTGATGTTTATTATTGCATACATGTTTTTCTCTTTTCTCTTGTTTTTCAGGTTCGAACGACTTCGAAGAATTACGGACATCGTGAAATCCAAGGATTTCAGATGGGGAGTGTCATGTCCCACGACTTGGGAAATCATTTAATATTTGCATTGTTTGTGTTGTTTCTCTGTTGCTAGGCAGAAGTTTGCCTTTCCCTGTATTTTGTTCCAACTCTCTCCCTGTAATCCTGTGATGTATGTTTGTTCCCTCCTTCATTCTCCATTTTGTGATCGTCCCTCCATCTGTATGCATCCTGTTACATGTCCTCTGAAGAATATTCCTTTTTACCTGCTGCTTTCATCATAATACAAGAATTTCAGTTAAAGCATCCCTCTTTTCCTGGAGTCTTCTTACATGAGATCGTGGCTGAGTTAAGCTGTCTGATTAATCGGTATGAACGTGAGTACAGGTCGATACGGAAGGGGCCCAGAAAGAGAGGTCTATCCAGGCACCATACGTTCTACATATCCATTAGTCAGATGGGAATACCCTCCTTGGAGATGGGAATACCCTCCTTTTTAAGGCTTTCCTCACGTCCCCCTCTGTACCTCAATGTGATTCTGTTATGGGAACTAAATAAATGCCTCTCGCATACAATATAGCTGCACTAAAACGCTTAATCTGATCCGATTTTTGGCTAGTAGTTCACAGTCTTTTATGCCAAGGGCTCATTCACATTTGCTTATTTTGGATCCATTTTCATTTTTAAAAGATTTGGTAATAGATGTTCATGATTTATTTTCCATATCGCATATGAAAAGAGAAGAAAAAGTTACATGTAAATATATATTTTACTTATCACTTAATTTTTTTTCTCTAAAATGCCCAGCATGTGTCAACAGCTCGGTATTGGTACCATTTTTACCCCATAGACATTTATTTCTTAAAAAAAAACAAAAAACTTTTCATTAGTTTACGCATGCACATGTTTTTTTTGGTTTTTTTTTTTTTTTATTTGCTTTTCTGCAAAAAATTAATGCTTTAACCAAAAACTGAACTACTAGATGATAAATAGACAACGCTGAGCAAAAGGGTTACAATATGGAGAGAAATGGGGGGGGGGGAAATACTGCATTCCACAACACATACCTGATCCATATTGTCAAGTGTGAGAGTAAAGCCTCAAGACATAGACAGAAGTCCCTGGGGGAACGTCCTGCTTAGCCATTGTGCAGCCATGTGGTGCGCTATAAATGGTATCCAAAAGGAAAAATATGGATGCCATGAAAAAAACCCTCCGTATGAGACCCAGAGGTGCAGATTTGGCTCTCTAGTTTGGCTATGATTATACAACGCTTTGCTTGTATGGAGCCATAATACAGTCGTGTGCACAACACCTTACTATATAAACGCCAGCAAATCTAATAAATGAATAATTAGATACTCGTGTCCAGGGGATTAGCTCGGTATTGTAGCTTCATTGATGTAAAATGGGATAAGCTGCAATAAAAAGTGCCGTCCTATGAACAATATCTCGGTTTCTTCACACCAATTGCTGTCCGTGCACACCGGCAGCAAATAAAATGTTCTTACCACTGACAATTGGTTTAAGTCCGGGATCACACATACGAGAAACTCGGACAAGTCTCGCATTATAATACACGGCACTGCCGCCTGCACTCAGGAGCGGAGCGTGCGGCTGCATAGAAATGCATGCAACCGAATGCTCCGCTCTCGAGTGCCGGCGGCAGTGCCGGGTATTAACATGCGAGACTCGTCCGAGTTTCTTGCATGTGTGATCCCGGCCTAATATGAAAACTCCCACATCATGTGTCTGACAGGTTCACTGCCAAGAGGGTTTCTGGGGATACAAATCAGCAATAATTTCTTTAATGGGAAAAAATGGTGCATTAATTTTTTTTTGTATTTCTAAAAACTCCATTTATTATCAACATTATGAAGGTTTCTTTGTTTTGTTTGTTTTTTTTGTGAAGTTGCCTTTTTCATATTTTACTTTATGCAATGAAACTTTGTTTTGATTTCTTGCTGCAAGATGATTGGTATTCTTGTGTTACCTGGCATTAAAATTCTAGTAGTGTCTATGAGGCCGGGGTCACATTGCGTTTAGGCAGTCCGTTAACAGACTGCGTTACACCGCGGTGTAACGCAGTCCATCTAACGCTGCCATTGACCCCATTATGTGACGCGTGCCGTCATTCAGTAACGTAGCCTCGGACGCGGGCTGCAGTGTCTGAGGCTCCGTCACTGCTAGCGCTGGTGATTCATCTGCACTAGCGGGTATAGCATAACGCTATCATTTGGCGTTTCCGAACATATTCTCTCAACTCTAGTTGTAACGCTACACGAGATAGAGAAAGCTGACTATACACATTGGGTAGCCGTGTGCTGAATGTTCGGCCAAAGGCTATCACTCCCGACTCCACATACTTGAGAGCACTGGGGATTTCGGGATTATCTCCGCTGAGAACAAAAGTATCAGGCACTGCCAGTCCACCTGCCCGATGCTTCTCTCTACTATCTGGAGAGAGCCAGGAGCTGCCCATACACATCAGATGGCCGAGCGATCCTCACAAAATCTGTGGCTTCAGCCAGCTTTTCGCTAACGTGTATTGGGGCTGTTATTGTGACTGTCCCAAAAAAAGGTAATGGTAAACTGTACCTCCCTTCTAATGGGATGGGGTCCCTTTACCTCTATGTAGCCCACCTGTAATTGGCAAGTAATGGTTCGGTGCTCATATTCTGCTACATGTGTAAGCTATTAAAATGAGCCTTTATTAGATTTTAATAACTTAATTATTCACTATTTTGAAGTCTTTTGGGTCCTGGTTTATTAAGCTATTTTCAGCAGAATTCTGGTGAAGTTGCTCAAAAATATTGCAACATTTGGTGTTTACACGCCAGCTATGCCTATATGGACAGGGCATGACTGCACCCACCTGCATAAAGAATTAGGCGCATTGTACTCCAGCAATCCTCTTCTTACACTGGCCTGCACAGCACAGTCTTAATGAATCGTCCCATCTATTTTATTATAGAATTATAAAAACAAAAATTGTTTTTTTTCCCCAAGCCAAATCTGACCACTGTTATTTCACGTTGCCAATACTTGCAGCAAGTCTTTGAAACCAAAATCGGCCAAGATATAAAAGTACATGCAAATAATTGCACTATGCTGGACTATGGATACACTAATACTTTGTATTTTTCCAGTTAATGATCTTCACTTGTAGGCTTTCTGTGAATGCTTTATATGTGTATCAAATTTTTTTTTTATTAAAGTTGTGGATCATTTCATTTGAATCTTCTCTTTTGTTTGTGCAGTGTAGCAATGCCCTGCAGCCCATTGTAGAGCACGGGTTCTTAAGAAGAATGTTGCCATTTTTAGTTTTGCATTGATTTATATAATCATGTATTATTACCGTAAAATGACACGATTTTAACATTTATTTATTTTTTCTGCTGCCAGTTTATATTTGCTGCTGTGTAACTGTTTGGGTATGACACTTGCACACCACAAATACTGCAGCCATGGGAGACTAGAGATGCACAGACCACAGCCTCCTATATTGCGTCTGCCTCAGCTGTGGCCTGTGCATTCCCCATGGGGTGTCCAGTTCATCGCTGCGGGGGAGTCAGGTGCCATTTTATTGTAGTCCAGAACTATGCTCTTGGCTACAATTTACACCCCCATATCACGCAGCTGTTGGTGACAGGAGGTCTGCGCAGTAGTTGTCAGATGTGGTGAGCACAGATCAGGAGCCTGACGCTGTACTATTATCAGACTATTGAGCAGCTCGGTAACCTGGGATTAGTCATACAATATCAGGCTGCCGACCTGTACTCACTTCAGTATTCAGAGTTCATCATCACGCTGCTGTGCTCTGAACACTGACTCCTCTCTGCTCAGTCAGTGTAAAGCCTCATTCAGATGTCCTTACATTATATATCTGAGTGAGGCTTTACACTGAGCACAGCCATTTATCTAGTCTCATCATGTATGACGGTCTGCTGAGCCGTGTATCTCATGCGGTCACTGAAACGGTGAGCAGCACACCTTCAACTAACAGAATCGGTGCTAACGACCGACCTCTGTGTCACTGTCCACTTGTCAATACCACTTTGCCGTCACTAACAAAATGGCTCCTACGCTTCATCCTGCCTTATCCTTTCCAAACATCTATAAGGCGAGGAGTGACATCTCACACATGGAGCAGATCCCACCAATGTGTACTGCAGTTGCACTATCTCACTTTACACTAACTTTTTATGGCAAATATCAGCAGTTGCCCCCCCCACTCCCTCCAGTTTTTAAAGTTGAAAATATGAACAAAAATTGCTATTTTATAACATTAAAAAAATATACATTTTTGCATTTTTTTTCCAATTGTTGAGAAAAAAAATGGGCACATTCCCTTTAAATCTGCCAGATCCATTTATCATCTACTGTAGATTATAAAGGGAATGTTGCTGATGAAATGTAGCCATTAAAATGTACTGTTATGCTCTGTCTGGAACTAATTGTTCTTTGTTCTGGCTATGATCGCCGTGAAGCCTTAATGCCTGTAGGCCCACTCTGATTGTCACTCGGTATCAGGAAAAAAAATATTTTTTTTAATAAAGCCAATTGGTTCATATTTTGTACTCCTTTAAGTCAATAAGGTAAAGCAAAGTTCTATGATCAACCTCCACCCCTTCCTTCTGATGTCTGCTCCTTCTGACATGGATATATTCTCAAGGTCCATATAAGAACATGGCATAACTAATATTGGCATAGTGTGTTTTTTTTAACCTATGCGTTGTCTTAAGCGTTCTGGTTGAAAACCTGAATAAATGTTCGGCACTCCTCACTACGGAATTTTGCAGGAGATAGCAGTAATTACATACACTGGGTGCAGAATTATAAGGCAAATGAGTATTTTGATCACATCATCCTTTTTATACATGTTGTCCTACTCCGAGCTGTATAGGCTTGAAAGCCAACTGCCAATTATGTAAATTAGGTGATTTGCATCTCTGTAATGAGGAGGGGTGTGGTCTAATGACATCAACACCCTATATCAGGTGTGCTTAATTATTAGGCAACTTACGTTCCTTTGGCAAAATGGGTCCGAAGAAAGATTTGACGGACTCTGAAAAGCCAAAAATTGTGAGATGTCTTGCAGAGGGATGCAGCAGTCTTGAAATTGCCAAACTTTTGAAGCGTGATCACCGAGCAATCAAGCGTTTCATGGCAAATATCCAACAGGGTCGCAAGAAGCGTGTTGATAAAAAATGGCGCAAAATAACTGCCCATGAATTGAGGAAAATCAAGCATGAAGATGCCAAGATGCCAATTGCCACCAGTTTTGCCATATTTCAGAGCTGCAACGTTACTGGAGTATAAAAAATCTCAAGGTGTGCCATACTCGGGGACATGGCCAAACTAAGGAAGGCTGAAAAATTACCACCTTTCAACAAGAAACCAAAGATAAAATGTCAAGACTGGGCCAAGAAATATCTTAAGGCTGATTTTTCTAAGGTTTTTTGAACTGATGAAATGAGAGCAACTCTTGATTGGCCAGATGGATGGGCCCGAGGCTGGATCAGTAAAGGGCAGAGAGCTCCACTCCGACTCAGACGCCAGCAAGGTGGAGGTGGGGTACTGGTATGGGCTGGTATCATCAAAGATGAACCTTTTCGGGTGGAGGATGAAGTGAAGCTCAACTCCCAGACCTACTGGCAGTTTCTGGAAGACACCTTCTTCAAGCAGTGGTACAGGAAGAAGTCGGTATCGTTCAAGAAAAGCATGATTTTCATGCATGACAATGCTCCATCACATGCATCCAAATACTCCACAGCGTGGCTGGCCAGTAAAGGTCTAAAAGAAGAAAAAATAATGATATGGCCCCCTTGTTCACCTGATCTGAACCCCATAGAGAACCTGTGGTCCCTCATAAAATGTGAGATCTACAGGGAGTGAAAACATTACACCTCTCCGAACAGTGTCTGGGAGGCTGTGGTGGCTGCTGCACGCAATGTTGATCGTAAACAGATCAAGCAACTGACGGAATGTATGGATGGAAGGCATTTGAGTGTTATCGTAAAGAAAGGTGGCTATATTGCTCACTGATTTTTTTTTTTGTTTTGTTTTTGAATGTCAGAAATGTTTATTTCTAAATTTTGTGTTGCTCTATTGGTTTACCTGGTGAAAATAAACAAGTGAGATGGGTATATATTTGGTTTTTATTAAGTCGCCTAATAATTCTGCACTGTAATAGTTACCTGCACAAACAGATATTCTCCTAAAATAGCCAAATCCAAAAAAAACCACTCCAACTTGCAAAAATATTAAGCTTTGATATCTATGAGTCTTTTGCGTTGATTGAAAACATAGTTGTTATTCAATAATAAAAAGTATCCTCTCAAATACAACTTGCCTAATAATTCTGTACACGGTGTATACTACTACTACTTTTTGAAGCTATTTGACTATGGAGCCAGCCTGGTATGTATCTCGACTCATGCGCCTGACCACAGACTATTCAAAAGTTATTCTTTACGATCTCCATTTGGACTACAAGCCCGGAGCTCGATCCATTTTTTTTTCTTTCTTCTTGATGGCTATAACTTAATTACTTAATCTAAGTTCACATTGTGTCTTTGTCTACGGTCGGGAGCTTGCAGCTAAAGCCCTAGAAAAACGTTTTCCGCTGTTTGTGTTAATGAAGCCATTGATTATAATGATGTAGATGGAGTCGCTGTGTGCTCTGTAGGACATAATTTTTGGACTCGTATGCCTTTTTGAGGCAGACACTAAGATGGCGTCTTGGTGCCTGCCTCAAATAGGCATATAATGATGCCAACATAGAACACTGACTCTGCCTGCATCATTATAGTCAGTGTTCCTGTTGGTGCGAACATCTGAATCCCATTCTCCGAGGCTTCAGACACAAATACTGACAGAGCCACTGATCATAGTCCAACGTGAATATAGTCCAAGTAGGACTGTCTTAGGATGCCCAAGTCCTACCAGTTATGCATGTCTCTAGAAGTTTTTATAAGGGAATAATTGTCACGGCTAGATGATGACCAGGTCACAGCATCTCCCACATCGGCAAGTATGCAGTGAGTAAAGGGAACCTGTCACCTCGTTTTTCAGCTATAAGCTGCGGCCACTGCCTTTCTACAGCTTTCTAGAATGCTGTAGATAAGCCCCGAAAGGCAGTGGCCGCAGCTTATAGCTGAAAAATGAGGAGACAGGTTGCCTTTATCAATGTAAGCCTATGGAGCGTCAGAGCAAGGCCCCATAGGCTTGCATTATAGAAGAAACTTCTCGCTCACACCGAGAGCATAGAGTGAGCCGAAGAGCGATGACTGGCAATTCTGACAGCTAAATTGGAAAGGGTTATTTACAGTTAGAGCAGTCAGACTGTGGAATGCCGACCACAAGAACTAGTAATGGCAGACACTACAACAGCTTTTAACCAGGGCTGGATGATTTCCTCAATACACATAACATTGTGGTTATATTTAATTTAGTGACAAAATGGACAATTGGTGGAGAAAGGTTAAACTTGATGGACCTAGGTCTTTTTCAACCTATGTATGTAACTATGTAGCCATGACATCACACAAAAGAGGAGCCGGACAGAGCTTGATCTCAGAGAAGACGGCAGTAGGGAAGTATATTACCCCACCACACTACAATACATACACGTTTAGTGAAAAAACAAAACTTCATGAGGGTACTTCAAACATGTACGACGTACAGCATTGGTATGCCATATATTTCAGAAATATTCTATTACAAAGGAACATTAATTCAGAATTTTAATTTTATTTTTTTATATTAGGAATTCCCTATCAGTATGTCTTTGGTGTGTGGGAGGAAACCGGAGTACCCGGAGGAAACCCACGCAAACACGGGGAGAACATACAAACTCCTTGCAGATGTTTTCCTTAGTGACATTTAAACCCAGGATCCCAGTGCTGCAAAGCAACAGTGCTAATCACTGAGCCACCGTGCTGCCCAAGTACAGCTTTGATGATGGACTTGCTGTACTAGATGTATATGGTGCCCTAATCAGAGATTGGGCAAATGCATCTTCTGATGCTGCGACCGGCCCTGGATAATCCACGCCGGCAGGATGATATAATCCGGCGGAAGATGGATCCTAGGAGAAGAGATATAAAACTAATGTAAGTAATGGGACTCCATATTAGAGTATACTGCTTTGGTTTCATTGTGGCAGGACGGTAGAGAAACCTTAACTGTGCAGAGGAACAGGAATCATTGTCAGTCATCATACATGTGACAATCCCACCACTGACAGATAACATCTTCTCCACATGAATTATTCTCACTGGCCAACATCAAACAACATAGACCTTATTATCACACTTACGTCTTCTAGGTTTTCGCTCTTCTTCTAATTTGGCATTTTCCTCTTCTACCAGTTTTATTGCAGAGTTTTTTTTCTTCTCAACTAGAAATACATATAAAAAGTAAGAAAACAAGTCAATGATCATTGTCAGTCATCATACATGTGGCAATCGTATCACTGGGAGTTAACATCTCCTCCTCATGAATAATTCTCAGTCGCCGACATCAGACAATGTAGACCTTGTTGTCACACTTACCTCTGCTAGGTTCTGTCTCTGGGACTATTTCTGGGTCTTCATCATCTCCCAGTTTTAATGCAGAGGTATTTTTTGTCTCATCTTGAAATTCATATAAAAAAGTAAGAAAAACAAGTCAATGATCATTGTCAGTCATCATACATGTGGCAATCGTATCACTGGGAGTTAACATCTCCTCGTGAATTATTCTCAGTCGCCGACATCAGACAACATAGACCTTGTTGTCACACTTACCTCTGCTAGGTTCTGTCTCTGGGACTATTTCTGGGTCTTCATCATCTCCCAGTTTTAATGCAGAGGTATTTTTTGTCTCATCTTGAAATTCATATAAAAAAGTAAGAAAAACAAGTCAGTGATCATTGTCAGTCATCATACATGTGGCAATCGTATCACTGGGAGTTAACATCTCCTCGTGAATAATTCTCAGTCGCCGACATCAGACAATGTAGACCTTAATGTCACACTTACCTCTGCTAGGTTCTGTCTCTGGGACTATTTCTGGGTCTTCATCGTCTCCCAGTTTTAATGCAGAGGTATTTTTTGTCTCATCTTGAAATTCATATAAAAAAAAGTAAGAAAAACAAGTCAATGATCATTGTCAGTCATCATACATGTGGCAATCGTATCACTGGGAGTTAACATCTCAACGTGAATTATTCTCAGTCGCCGACATCAGACAACATAGACCTTGTTGTCACACTTACCTCTGCTAGGTTCTGTCTCTGGGACTATTTCTGGGTCTTCATCATCTCCCAGTTTTAATGCAGAGGTATTTTTTGTCTCATCTTGAAATTCATATAAAAAAGTAAGAAAAACAAGTCAGTGATCATTGTCAGTCATCATACATGTGGCAATCGTATCACTGGGAGTTAACATCTCCTCCTCATGAATTATTCTCAGTCGCCGACATCAGACAACATAGACCTTATTGTCACACTTACCTCTGCTAGGTTCTGTCTCTACTACTATTTCTGGGTCTTGCTCTTCTCCCAGTTTTATTGCAGATGTATTTTTTGTCTCAACTGGAAATTCATGTAAAAAAGTAAGAAAAACAAGTCAATGATCATTATCAGTCATAGATGTGAAAATCCCACCATTGACATATAATATATCCTCCTCCTGAATTATTCTGTCGCCGACATCAGACAAAATAGACCTTATTGTCACACTTACCTCTGCTAGGTTCTGTCTCTGCTGCTATTACTGGGTTTTGCTCTTCCAGTTTTAATGCAGATGTATTTAATGTCACAACTGGAAATTCATGTAAAAAAGTAAGAAAAACAAGTCAATGATCATTGTCAGTCATAGATGTGAAAATCCAACCATTGACATATAATATATCCTCCTTCTGAATTATTCTGTCGCCGACATCAGACAAAATAGACCTTATTGTCACACTTACCTCTGCTAGGTTGTGTCTCTGCTGCTATTACTGGGTTTTGCTCTTCCAGTTTTAATGCAGATGTATTTATTGTCACAACTGGAAATTCATGTAAAAAAGTAAGAAAAACAAGTCAATGATCATTGTCAGTCATAGATGTGAAAATCCCACCACTGACTTATAGTGATGAGCGAGTGTGCTCGTTACTGGAGTTTTCCGAGCATGCTCGGGTGTTCTCCATGTATTTTGAGCGTACTCGTGAATTAAGTTTTAGTCCCCGCCGCCGGATTATTTACGGCTGCTGGAACGCCTGAATACATGTGGGGATTTTTGCTAAAGAACGGCAACCCCACATGTATTCAGGCTGTCATCTGCAAATCATGCAGCTGCGGGGACTGACTGTCTGATGTCGGCGACTGAGAATAATTCCAGAGGAGGATATATTATATGTAGTAATGAGCGAGTGTGCTCATTACTTGAGTTTTCCAAGCATGCTCAGGTGTTCTCTGAGTATTTTGGGCATGCTCGGAAATTAAATTTTAGTCCCCGCAGCAGCATGGTTTGCAGCTGCTGGACAGTCTGAATACATGTGGGGATGATTGCACGTTTTTTTGGAAATCCTCACATGTATTCAGGTTGTCTAGCAGTCTCAAATCATGCAGCTGCGGGGACTAAAACTTGATTTCCGAGCACGCCCAAACTACTCAGAGAACACCCGAGCATATTCGGAAAACTCGAGGAAAAGCACACTCGCTTATCACTACATATAATATATCCTCCTCATGAATTATTCTCAGTTACCGACATCAGACAACATAGACCTTATTGTCACACTTGCCTCTACTAGGTCCTGTCTCTACTATTTCTGGGTCTTGATCTTCTCCCAGTTTTAATGCAGATGTATTTTTTGTATCAACTGGAAATTCATATAAAAAAAGTAAGAAAAACAAGTCAATGATTATTGTCGGTCATAGATGTGAAAATCCCACCATTGACAAATAGTGATGAGGGAGTGTGTTCGTTACTCCAGCATGCTCGGGTGTTCTCTAAGCCTTTTGAGCGTGCTCGTGAATTAAGGTTTAGTCCCCGCAGCTGCATGATTTGCAGCTGCTAGATAGCCTGAATATATGTGGGGAGGATTGCCAGTTTCTTCGGAAATCCTCACATGAATTCAGGCTGTCTAGCAGTCTCAAATCATGCAGCTGCGGGGACTAAAACTTGCTTCCCGAGCACGCCCAAACTACTCAGTGAACACCCGAACATGTTAGAAGAGCTCGAGTAACGAGCACAATTGCTCATCACTACATATAATATACCCTCCTCGTGAATTATTCTCAGTCGCCGACATCAGACAACATAGACCTTATTGTCACACTTACCTCTGCTAGGCTCTGACTCTGCGACTATTTCTGGGTCTTGATCTTCTCCCAGTTTTAATGCAGAGGTATTTTTCGCCTCAACTGGAAAATTATATAAAAAAGTAAGAAAAACAAGTCAATGATTATTGTCAGTCATAGATGTGAAAATCCCACCATTGACATATAATATATCCTCCTCCTCAATTATTCCCAGTTGTCGACATCAGACAACATAGACCTTATTGTCACACTTACCACTGCTAGGTTCTGTCTCTGCCACTATTTCTGGGTTTTTCTCTTCTCCCAAGTTTAATGCAGATATATTTTTCTTCTCAACTGGAAAATCATATAAAAAAGTAAGAAAAACAAATCAATGATAAACTCCTATAAGATTAGAGTCATATCTTTATGGTTGCTGATGCCGGATTGCTATGAGCGCAACCCTGTGGTCGGCGTTCATAGCACACCTGTAATTCTGCTACATAGAGGTGATCTATGCATCTCCTCTATGTAGCAGAGGCGATCGAGTCATGGTAGTTTCTAGCCTCCCATGGAGGCTATTGAAGCATGCCAAAATAAAAAAAAGTTTTTAAAAATATTAAAAAATTAAAAAAAACAAGAGTTTAAATCACCCCCTTTCTCCCCATTCAAAACTAAACTATAAAAAAAACCAAACCTACACATATTTGGTATTGCCATGTTCAGAATGGCCCGATCTATCACTAAAAAAAGGATTAACCCGATCGCTAAATGGCTGAGCGAGAGAACAAATCGAAACGTCAGAATTGTGGGGGGTTTTTGCCGCCGCGTCATTGCATTAAAATGCAATAACGGGCGATCAAAAGAATATATCTGCACACAAATGTTATCATTAAAAACATCAGCTCGGTGCACAAAAAATAAGCCCTCACCCAACCTGAGATCACGAAAAATGGAGATGCTACGGGTCTCAGAAAAGGGCGCAATTTTTTTTTTTTTTGCAAAGTTTGGAATTTTTCTTCACCACATAGATAAAAAAGAACCTAGACATGTTTGGTGTCTATGAACTCATAATGATTTGGAGAATCAAAATCGCAGGTCAGTTTTAGCATTTAGTGAACCTAGCAATAAAGCCAATCAAAAATTAGGTGCGGGATTGCACTTTTTTTGCAATTTTACTGCACTTGGAATTTTTTTCCCGCTTTCTGTTACATGACTTGGTAAAAGCAATGGTATTTTTCAAAAGTACAACTCGTCCCACAAAAAATAAGCCCTCACACGGCCATATTGACCTTAAATTAAAAAAGTTATGGCTCTGGAAAGAAGGGGAGCAAAAAACGAAAGCGCAAAACCGAAAAAAGCTTTGGGTGTTAAGGGGTTAAAACATCTGTGTCACATTAAGGGTATATATAGGGTTGGTTTGGGGCCTGATTGAGCCATGGGCAGAGCATTCGTGATCAGTATCAGGCACCAGACTGTATGGCCCCTTATACCTTTAATGCGCAGCACATAAGAGTGAGAATTTTATACATTAAAGTGTTGGCTTGTTGTTTATTTTAAAGGCACAAAAAAGCAGTGATTTTCTGAGCCCTCCTGTAACATTTACATTACATCTTATGATCGGTGACGACAACAAGATGTCCTATAGACCTGCACATACCTGACAATATGGGAGAGGGTGACTTGTTTTCAGTAGTGAAACACTGGTTATCACCATCATTTCTAGTTGGAGAAGATTCTTTCTGCCTGTTTAGTAGAAGAAAAAATAAATAAATTACAAGTGAAAGCAATGAAAAATAAAAAGACTCCTTTCTGTATGGGCAATTAGGACACTTGGATAAAATGGAGGAGATACGTTGCACAGGACTGCCTTCTATCAGCAAGAATGAAGAATAGCTAGTAATAAAGGGCTTTAATGAAATGGAAATGAAAGGCTGGTCACAATGATCAGCTGTTATCACCAGCGTTATCACAAGCCAGACCCCACAGTGATGATCAATCATGGGGCGGTGGGTTCTGGATTTAGTATTGTGTCATATGCGTCTTGTATTTGGTATTCTGAAGATATATCAGTACTATACCCTGTAATAATAATCTACTCACACGTCTGAGTGCTTTGTGCTGCTCTCTAGAGAACAATCTGGAGATGGCTCATCGTCCTCATCGCTCATCATCCTGGTATCGGTTGCATATAGCTAAAATACACAGAGTAAAATTAAATATAAATATATATATAGTATTTTCATAGTATTTTAGCTATAGTTTTGTGGATTTACTGATCACATACTCACCTTAGAAAGTCTTTGAGAAGATGACACATAGTTTAGGCTTTCTGGCCAGTCACCGACCTTCTCACTTGTGTCACCCTCATCTGAATCCATATGTTTTGGTCTCTCAATATCAGCTACAAAATACAAGTATTATCAGAGATTATTAATATAATCACAGTCACCATGTTATTACTAATAATGATGGGAACATAATGTCACATAAAATAAAAGACAAGACGTTTAAACGGCAGCTTTCACCCGATGACGTCTCATTCTACTTACTGTCAAAGTAGTTGGTGTCCTCCTCTGACATAACAAATGGCCTAAACACTGGCTGCCGATGTTCAAGATTCTCAAAGTCTAACTTACTCAGGAATGGATGACTCTTGATTTCATTTGCTCCTCCTAGAAATGGAAGACAAGAAAAAAGTGATCCAGACAATGTTAGGAAGACTGTACATTTTATGGTAATCTAAACTGAAGACATAGCAGAGCCAAAATATACTGTAAGTCATGGCATGAAGAATGGGGAATGGACAAGGAGGTAACGCAGAGACCGCAGTGCTGATCCTCATGGAAATGATCTATTTGTCAGGTCACAGAGGAGTTATAAGTCATTATTAATACTACTATATACATTACCTGTCCCGAGTCTATGTCTTGGATCTTTTATGAGCAGCTGAGTAATGAAGTCTTGAGCTTTGGGATGAACAGCATGATTTTTAAATTTCAAAGTGATGTCTTCTGTTATATAAAAAGTAAATGTTACAGAAAAGAAAGTCTCTACATTTACAATCATTTAAAAAAGCTATCAAAAACAACAAGTAACTAAACCAAAGAATGAACCTAACAACTGAACCAAATTACTATGGCATCACACAGCATTCAGATTATTTTACTTACCCGTGGTGATTCTCTTTAACATATCCTTTTTGTGTCTTCCTTCAAATGGCACATCGCCAGTAAGAAATTGATATGTGATGATCCCTATTGACCACCAGTCAATAGGCCTTCCGTAGCCCACCCCTAATAAGACTTCTGGGGCTGTATAATACAAGGCGCCAGTCGTCTAGAAACCAACAGAACAATGAGAAGATGATAAATGAAAATAACTGTGACAAGTAATATCAGTGGAAACATTTTCCATGTGAGAAAATATGATAGAAGCAGAAATAGATCAGATCTGTAAAGAATAAGTTTTTTATGTATAGCTAACCCCATCATCAGGGAACTCTCTGGTGATGTCTTTAGTTCGAGCCTTGTAGATGTCTGATGTTGGTCTCATGAGTCCGAGTTTTGAAATCCCAAAATCGGTGACTTTGATATGTCCAGTTGATGATATCATGAGGCTGTGAAAGAAAAGACATTGTCAGCCCTAAGTAATACCCCACAGACTGTATACCAAACTATAACTGTCTGTCCCTTTATTATACTGCAGCGTTCACTTACTTCTCAGGCTTCAGGTCTCGGTGAACCACACCATAGCTGTGCAGATATTCCACAGCAACAACCGTTTCTGCAATGTACAAGTGGGTCCAGCGGAGGGTGAAATGACCATATATGTCAAGGAGATGCTGACAGTCTCCTCCTAGAGTAGAAAGCAAATATGACAGGTGAGGGTTTGTTACAATATAAATTACACATGATGAGTGTGAATGAGAAATAAGCTGAGACACTGGGGCAGGGAGTCAATCATAGAGATACACTGTGTGATGTAGAGCGTATGCTGTATACTGCAGAGTAATCCTATGCAAAAAGAGAGCTGAGATCTGCCCCCTGCTGGTAAACTCTTACATTACACTGTCAATCTCTGACAGCGGCATTTACAGCAGGTGACCTGGAGGCGAGCTGCTCTAAGCGCTCATCGCCCCCATTCCATGTCAGTGGTTTGCTATGGCTGCTGAGTGTCTGCGGAAGACGACTGTCCTTGCCATTATGGTGCTTCTGTGAAGGTCAGTGTGTAGCTCGGCTTCATAGGGGACCAAGATTTTCACCATACTCTGCAATGCCCATATTACAGTACATAGTAATTACGATTATATAATCACAAGTTCAGGCCCCTTATGGAGACCAAAATATAAAATAATAATAAAAATATTTGGGGAAAGAAAATTAAATATAAAAATCACTTTTTCGCCATTCAAAATAAATAATAAAAAAACAAATAATCTCAGGTGGAATAGCAGTGTTTTTGTTCCCCCAACATCAGAAAAAAATGCAATAAGAAGCAATGAAAATTATTATCTGTCAGAAAGAGGTAACCCTCCTGAACTGGTCTTCTGAGCATGTAGATTAATGAGATATAAATACATTGGTAGCTTTATATATTTAAGCAGAAATGGGCTGGATAGAGATACAATGGATATGTCTTACCTGCTTCAAAGTCCATGACCATACACAGATTTTGTTTAGTTGGGAAGGAGCAAAGTGTGGAGACAACAAAGGGACAATCAGCGAATATTGCGATGTCCCTTTCCAGATAGGCCATTTCAAGATACTCTGGAACCTCCAGTTCGCTCCTGGCTTGTTTCTTCATGGCGAATACCTTGTTTGTGTCTTTATGACGCACTAAGTGGACGGCCCTGTAGAGGAGAAAAATCCATAATTTATACAGAATTCTTACTAACAGTCTGTCTATATGTCAAATGATCTTCTGTACTAATAGTTAATAGTGATGAGTGAGTATGCTCGTTACTCGAGATTTCTGAGCATACTCGGGTGATCTCCGAGTAGTTTGGTCGTGCTCGGAGATTTAGTTTGTGTCACCGCAGCAGCATGATTTGCGGCTGCTGGATAGCCTGAATACACGTGGGGAATGCCTGTTTGTTAGGAAATTCCCACATTTATTCAGGCTGTCTAGCAGCCAACAAATCATGCAGCTGCGGTGACACAAACTAAATCTCCGACCACACCCAAACTACTCGGAGATCACCCGAGTATGCTCGGAAATCTCGAGTAACAAGCATACTCGCTCATCACTAATAGTTAGTACTAGATGTATGGCCGTCACTAGAAATCAATGTCTGGAAAGGCACAAAATAACTCAGCATGAATGATCGCTTATGGGAGGTTTTCATCCATATCACATGATAACTGAGCTGAATCGTGACAAGTAGACATGGACCAGACGACTAGATGTAGATTAGATCTAGTGCAAAGTGGTATCGATAACAACAGCTCGACCCACAAAAAACAAGTCTTTACAAAGCTCTATGGGATGAAAAAATAAAAATGTTACAGATCTTGGACAACAGTAACATTAAGGCTTTGTACCCATGTTGCGGATTGTATGCATTTTTGCCGCATTTTTCGCCATGAAAATGCTGCGAAAATGCATACAGAACGCCCCCCATGCATTCCTATGGCATTCCGCACATGCTGTGCTAATGCTGCATTTTTTTCCACGGCAGAATTGCATAACGGAAAAAAACGCAGCAGGCTCATTATTTTTCCAGAATCGCCGCAATTCCGCAAAGAATCGCCGCAATTCTGCACACATTGGAATGCATGAGTTCTGCTTTCTTTCCGCATGTGGCTATGCCCACCATGCGCAAAGTGAGCGAATCATGTGCGGATGGTACCCAGGGTCTGGAGGAGAGGAGACTGTCCTCCAGGCCCTGGGTACCATATCCCTGTAAAAAAAAGAATAAAGAATAAAAAATCGGGTTATACTCACCTTCTGGAGTCCCGCGCAGCCTTACCAATGCTCCCGCCAGCTCCGTTCCCTATAATGCCTTCCGGCAAGGACCTGTGATGACATAGCGGTCTTGTGAGACAGCTACAGTATCGTGAGACTGCTATGTCATCAAAGGTCATTGTCACAAGGCATCGCTGGGAACGGGAGCATCGCGAGGATCGGGAACACTGCGTCGGACGCCGGAAGGTGAGTTTATCACAATTTTTTTTTAAATTATTTTTAGCATTCAATCTTTTACTATTGATGTGGCATAGGCAGCCTCAATAGTAAAAAGTTGGTCACACTTGTCAAACAATATGTTTGATCAGTGTGACCAACCTGTCAATCACAGTCCAAGCGATGCTTCAAATCGCTTGGAATGCGCTGGAATTCCGCACGCAAAAATCGCGTGAAAAACGCTTGTTTTCTGCTGGAAAAACGCATTCGAATTCCATGCCTTTTTCCCGCAGCAGGAGTTGCGGAAATGCTGCGGAAATTTCCGCAGCATCTCTGCAACGTGGGTACATAGCCTTAGACATGGACTAATATACAGGAATTTCCTTAAGGCAGGACATATAGACTGAGGCATCATCATAAGGAGTTTGGGAAAAATGTAGATTATCCATAACGCTCACCCATAAGATCCACTGCTGATCTCTTTGATCTGGGTATAGTCGCTCTTACTTGGTTTTATCATAGGGGTCAATGATCTGATCACGGCCTAGAAGAATAAGAAATGACAATGAGACATAAAAGTTGTAGGAAAATAAAAGCTGCAGATGCAAGAACTTCTCTACATTCTGTCCCTGCTGATTACACTGCAGCAGATGTAGAGGACATGATACCAGCAGGACGCTCCCCAGACACTATTATATTATAGGGATATCCTCTATACACATATATCACTGTACTGGAGGGGATGGTAAGGGACATCACACAGAGGAGACAGGAATAATAATAATAGGTCCAATCTACATTAAGAATAGAGTTAACCCACTGTACTCTGGGGTGTAACATGTGATGTGTAATTCATACCCCGTTATCTGATGATATACAGATGTATTCTCTGATACTTACACTGGCAGATTCGGGGATCTCTGGTGTCTCAGATATTCCACCTTCAGCAGTTGCCGGCTCAGTTGTCTCTAATATAATGATAAAATAATGAGACATCATGTATTAGACGATATCAGAACTGAATATATAACACATCGATATAAGGAAGGAAAGACAAGTGAATGGTATAATACTAGTTCTATGGATATTCTGCACATACTGTATATACTTATGGCACATCCATAGATAGATATGCTCTACCATAAATGTGTGATTGTTCGGGATCTGACAGTGACTTGGATGGGGAGCCTGTGAGGTCCTCTGTGCATTTTGGGGCTGAGAAGATCCCAGAAGAGAGAACCAGAGGGGTTTTCAGAATTGTATGAGCCCTCTCCATTACAGTATATAGGAGGTTCAGGAGCCGTCACCGGCCTCATACAGAGGATGAAGAGTAAATTTATATATTCTCTGGTGTCTCCATAATATCAATATTTGTAGGAATACGAGATGATCAGCTTACCTTCAATCAGATCACGTTTTAGCCCTGGCTCACTGGTATTGGGGTCAGCGATATTTCGGTGTTGCCCCTTTTTGGAGCCACTGTCCGGTGCTCTCTGATGGATATAATATGTGCAATTAATATAACAATTCACAAATACTAAATTACAGTACACAAAAGACAGGATGGACTAAACCTGGATTTACATAATGGCGGGGAATATACACGGCCGCTCCGTCCAGTAAATCCACATTAATATATAAGGGACTTGTATATACAACAGTTCTCCAATAACATCTATTACCAGAACTGCAGCATTTACAAGAAGGAAGATTGTGAAGATAAAGCGAGAGAGATGTGATATGAAAGGTCCGCACCACTGAGCACAGTACAGACTGTCACCACAGAGGATGGAGCAGAGACAGGCTGCCATAAAAGATCCTGTCTCTGCCTGGAGCGGACAGGGGGCTTCTAAAATGAGAAATATGACAATCTGCTATATGACTAGTAATCTGGAGGAGATCAGACAAGAAAGACATGAGATATAGAAGATGACGGATTCTTACCAAAAGCTTCAGTGAGCGGGCTATATATCCTAGTACAATCAGGAACTGTATGGCCAATACTTTAAAAAAGGTCAAATCTCCATATTGGGATCTTTCTTCAGCCTATAAAAATGGAAATAAACAAAAAAGGAAAATCATGAGAGAAAGTAGAGAATATAGGATGCTATTTATGTCACCATTTTACTCCTGCAATCTACAGCTACAAATAATACATATATGGATATTTCATATAAGCTATAAATTATATTGCTCTCGGCCAAAATACATATTTCATGTAAATAAACTTGTATTTTGTAAATACTATTCATTATTGTCTTATGTGCTTTGCCCAGATTGTCTGTTACCTGTTGTACTAAGGTCCTGATGTTCATCTGTAAATGCTCAAGATATTCTGAGCTTATACGACCTCGGTGGTATTTGGTCAGGCAGTCTCTCACTAGCTTCATAACCAGCCGGTAAGTGAAGCTGAGGACGCCATCGGGTATTGGTAGCACAATGTCAGGGGCATAGGTGGTAAGAATCCCCTGGAGTAGTGCCAACACCTCAAGTTTTTCTGAAGAAATTCCAGACATTTCAAATAAATCCAAGCGCAGTCAGTATATCACCAGCTTCAAAGCCAATCACTGACAACAATGACACCTGGGCAGTAAGCACTTGGGTAGGTAGTGGTGGTGCATTATGATGTCATAATGGAATCTTGGGGTGGAATGTTAACATTTCATCAGTGATGTCATCATGGAATCCGCGGATGGAATCTTAACCCATTTACAACTTTGAAAGTATAGGTTCGTCCAAGGTCGTATCCCTGTCTTTTTTAGGCAGCGCCAGAGCCCACATCTCTACCCACACATGACAGTTGATGGTGTGATCAGCTGTTATGTCCCGCAAATAGATGCAGATGGATTTCGGCTGTCAACCACTTAATGCCGCTGTCAATCACTAACAACGGCATTTAAGACGTGCTGACCAAAACCGTGTCACAAGTCTCGCTCATCAGCGCCCTTGTCACATGATTCTGGGGTTGCAGTGAGTTATCATGACAGCCGGGGGTCTGCAGAAGAACAGTGTGCCTGACCATTGATCATCTTTTATGAACACTGACTTATGGCCAGTGTTCAGATGTTTTTTTCCACCACTTAAGTAAAAAAGGACCTATACATGATTGGTATCTGCATTCTCGTACTGACCTGTAGAATCACATTACCAGGTCAGTTTGAGCATTTAGTGAACATTTTAAATAAAACAAATGTGGAATTGCACTTTTTTGCAATTTCATCGCACTTGAATTTTTTTCCAGTTTTCAAGTACAATATATGCAATCATTAGTGTCATTAAAAACTACAACTTGGCCTGCAAAAAAGCAAGGCTTCATAGGCTATATTGATGGTAATAAAATGTAATGGCTCTGGGAAGAAGGGGAGCAAAAAAACGAAAGCACAAAAACGGAAAATCGCAATGTGGTGAAGGGGTTAAAGTGGCATCTCACTATAAAAGGAAGTTGCCTAGTAACATTCTAGTAACAATTAAGTTGGCAACATCATGGGTTGAGCATCAGAATCAGGGAAAGAGGGAAAACCATGGCTTTACTCTTCTGATCAGGCTTTTATATCCGTATTTCCCTCAAAAAATTACTTTAACCAGGTTTTGAATGCTGAATATTCTTTACATGTGTAAACATTTACTTTTTTTTTTACATATTGTAACCAGGGTGGACTGGGAGTAAAATTCAGCCCTGGCATTGTAGAGCATGCAGGCCCACGTTATCACCGCCCCCCTCCCCAGCTTGTATTTTATGAATATTATCCTTTATTATTGCTATGTGTTTTTCCCAGATTGTCTGTTACTTACCTGTTGTACTAAGGTCCTGATGTTCATCTGTAAATGCTCAAGATATTGTGAGCTTATACGACCTCGGCGGTATTTGGTCAGGCAGTCTCTCACTAGCTTCATAACCAGCCGGTAAGTGAAGCTGAGGACGCCATCGGGTATTGGTAGCACAAGGGCAGGATCATAGGTGGTAAGAATCTCCTGGAGTAGTGCCAACACCTCAAGTTTATCTAAAGAAATGTCAGACATTTCAAACAAATCCAAGCGCAGTCAGTATATCACCAGCTTCGCAGCCAATCACTGACAACAATGACAGCTGGGCAGTAAGCACTTGGTTAAGTAGTGGCGGTGCATTATGATGTCATAATGGAATCTTGTGGTGGAATGTTAACATGTCATCAGTGATGTCATCATGGAATCTTGTGGTGGAATGTTAACATGTCATCAGTGATGTCATCATGGAATCCGGGAATGGAATCTTAAAGGGGCATCTCACCATAAAAGTAAGTTACCTAGCAATAATTAATGTGGCAACACCATAGGCTGAGCATCAGTTTCAAACTCAGGCATGGAGGGAAGAACCATGGGTTTGATCAGTGAGGCAGGCTTTTACATCTAAATAAAGATATAAAGTCAGCTCACCGACTCAATAGGAGCGCGGAACACCATCCTGCAGTGGTCGATTTCCATGAAGAGAAAGAGAAAAAAATCCAGCTCCAAGCGAAATTCAAGTTTCCAAAATTTATTCCAACATGGACAATAGACAGATCAGCTCCAGGACTGCATCAGCTCACACAGGAGCGATAAAGCGACGCGTTTCAATCACTACATGCGATCTTTATCAAAGCTGGCATGTCAAGATCACACACAAGTATAAAAAGAGACAGGAACCAATCATCTAACTAATACATGTCACATGACCAGAAGGTCCTGTTCTAAAAAATGCTATTCACCTAATAACGAGATCATAAGAATTACATCAAATTTATAGAGAAAAAACATTTAAGATGTATCCACATAAATGTAAAAAAAATTTGTTGATGTAAAATGTCACAATTTCATCAAAAATTCATATGATTTTGTTGAATACTAAAAAATCATGTGACCAAAAGGTTCTCTGACTAATGTTACATATATCAATTAGCGGAATGATATAAAATTCACATGATTCAACAAGAAAACATATGGTGAAGAACATACGAATATAAAAAACATTATTCGAATGGAAAATACTTTGAAAATTCAATAGTGGAACATGATTTTGTTCTTTTTATTTAATCCATCAGGAAATCTGGTTTCCAAATTGAAAATCCAGAAAGCCTCCCGGGTGAGCAGTGTCCTTCTGGTATCACCACCCCTAGAAGATTTCCTGATTTTTTCAATGCCTGTTACCTGAAAAGAAACGACATTACGAGAATGGAAATTAATAAAATGCTTGGCAGCGGAAGAAACATTGTGGACCCCATCTGACACATTAGTTAGCTAATATATAAAGCTCAAAGTGTGTATGTATGTATGTATGTGTGTGTGTATGTCCGGGATAGGCATCCGCATGGTCGCAGCTACAGCCACAAAATTTGGCACCGTCACACGTCTGGACCCCGAGAGCATCCTAAGCTATGTTGTGAGGCGAAATTTTAACCCCGCGCATTCCAATTCACCAAACAATTTTCCCCCTGTCTACATACTGGGGAAAAAGTGTGTGCGCGTCAAGTCCCGCCCCTCATTATGATGTCATAATGCCCCTATTTGCATAATGGGGAAACAGTGTGTGCGTATCAAGCCCCGCCCCTCATTATGATGTCACAATGGTTGCCATGGCGACGCTGATATCATCATACATTGCAAGCCCCGCCGCTCATTATGATGTCATAATGGTTGACTATGGGATGGAGGATGTGTGATGGGTATAAGGGCACTGGACTATGGGATGGTGGATATGTATGACGAGTATATGGGCAATGGGCCTATGGGATGGTGGATATGTATGACGGTATATGGGCACGGGACTATGGGATGGAGGATGTGTGATGGGTATATGGGCACTGGACTATGGGATGGAGGATATGCATGACGGGTATATGGGCACGGGACTATGGGATGGAGGATATGTATGATGGGTATATGGGCATGGGACTATGGGATGGAGGATAAGAATGATGGGTATATGGGCACGGGACTATGGGATGGAGAATATGTATGATGGGTATATGGGCACAGGACTATGGGATGGAGGATGTGTGATGGGTATATGGGCACTGGACTATGGGATGGAGGATATGTATGATGGGAATATGGGCACGGGACTATGGGATGAAGAATATGTATGATGGGTATATGGGAAAGGGCCTATGGGATGGTGGATATGTATGACGGGTATATGGGCATTGGACTATGGGATGGAGGATGTGTGATGGGTATATGGGCACTGGACTTTGGGATGGAGGATATGTATGACGGGTATATGGGCACGGGACTATGGGATGGCGGATATGTATGATGGGTATATGGGCACGGGACTATGGGATGGAGGATATGTACGATGGGTATATGTTTATGGGACTATGAGATGAAGGATGTGTGATGGGTATATGGGCACTCGATTATGGGATGGCGAATATGTATGATGGGTACATGGGCATGGGACTATGGGATAGAGAATATGTATGATGGGTATATGGGCATGGGTCTATGGGATGGAGGATATGTATGATGGGTATATGGGCACGGGCCTATGGGATGGTGGATATGTGTGACGGGTATATGGGCACGAGACAATGGGATGGAGGATAATTATAATTTGTTATAACTAACCACAGTTAGTTACTATGCCCGGTGCTGCCCGTCATACATATTAGTTACTATGCTCGGGCAGCACCGGGCTCTTCAGCTAGTATCATGCAAATGTTCAACTATCCTAGTTTTCAACTTCCTAGATGTACAACCTATATAGGATTTATTACACAAGGTGCAATTAATTTTATACACCATAAAATCCGAATTACAATTAATAAAACTATTTATTCTATACGATTTGGTATTATCATTATTATAAAAAATTTTAGATTTCACCATGTGTTTGCAAGTCCTGCAATTATTCCCTCCACATTTATAATTCCCTTTATTGTCTAACCACGTACCAATATTTTTTCGCGATGAAAACAAACTAGGAGATAAAATGTTACCTAAAGTGGGGGCTCTACGTGCTACCACATTGCAACCATTTTCTAAGACTGTTGCCAATACAGGATCTTCATATAAGAATGGTAAAAATTTATTTATGATTCCTTTGATTTCATTAAATTGGGAACTATATTGAAAACATACAAAGGGACTATTAGACATGGTGATTTTTTTCTCTTTCTTATTTTCTGATATAGAACCATCATCCCTTACTAAATTCAAAGCTCTATTCAACATCCAGTTAGGATAATTTCTGTCACTCAATTTGTTACAGGATTTTAACAATTCCTGCTGCAAACCATTGTTATTATTACAATTCCTTTTTATTCTTATAAGCTCACCGACAGGAGCTGACTTCACTGTATGTTTGGGATGACCACTATTGGCATGCAGGATAGTATTACCTGCCATCGGTTTTGAATAAGTACAAGTGGATATCAATTGACCCGCAATACCCTGCAAGAATAGATCCAAAAAGGAAATTTCATTTTTGTTACACATAAATGTAAATTTCAAATTATAATCATTGGAATTAATATACTCCACAAAGTCTGGTATGGCCGAGACATCACCCCTACATATAATCAGGGTATCATCAATGTATCTACCATACTAGTACTGATATCACCACCATACAGTGTCCATATAATGGTACTATCAGTTTTGCACAAGTGCACTGTAGACCATATATCTGTACTGTGCAGGTTCTCACCAAAGACTTTCTCAATAATCGCAGTCATTCATTTTTCCTTCCATTTTCCATTCGGCCCAAAACAGCATGATCACTTCTTCAATCCATAACTCTTCCCTGCACAATGTAACACAGAGACGTCTGACTTACAGCTTTTACCCTCCATAGATTCCCCCATTCCTGTACAAACCATGTAGTGCAATAATAAGTAACCTAGGCAGTAATAGTGCCCCTCTGCGTCCTGTATGGTAATCCTTGCCTCTTTTTGTGTCCCCCACAGTAACAGTGCCTCCTCCATGCCCCTACACAGTAATAATGTTCCCTCTGTGCACACTTAGAGTAATAATGCCCCCGTATGCTTCCTTATATCTAAGTACAGCAGCATGTAGAAATAATGCCCCCATGCCTCCTTATAATAATTCTCCTTCACCCTTGATAATAATAATATTGACCCCGTACCTTCTTACCCCTGTGATTGCTTATAATAATGTCTCCTGTTCTCTCCCTGTAATGATACTGATTTTGCTGTCTGCCTCCTGATAGTAATGCCCCTGAGCAGGAGCATACGTAGAAATCACTGGAACGCCAGACCAAAAGTCTTATTATTATTTATTGTTATTATTTATTATTATAGATCCATTTATTCCATGGCGTTTTACATGTGAGGAGGGGTGTACATAATAAAAGACTAGTACAGTAATCTTAAACAACACAGGTCATGACTAGTACAGGAGGAGAGAGGACCCAGCCCACGAGGGCTCACAATCTACAAGGGATGGGTGAGGATACAGTAGGCGAGGGTAGAGCTGGTCATGCAGCGGTTTGGTGGATCGGTGGTTACTGCAGGTTGGTAAGTCTTCAGGTTCCTTTCAAAGGTTTCCACGGTAGGTGAGAGTCTGATATGTTGTGGTAGAGAGTTCCTGAGTAGGGGGGATGCATGGGAGAAATCTTGTATGCGTTTGTGGGATGAGGATATAAGAGGGAAGTCGAGAAGGAGATCTTGTGAGGATTGGAGGTTGCGTGCAAGTAAGTACCGGGAGATGAGGTCACAGATGTATGGAGGGCACAGGTTGTGGATGGCTTTGTATATCATAGTTAGGATTTTGAACTGGAGTCTCTAGGTAATGGGGAGCCAGTGCAGGGATTGACAGAGAGGAGAGGCCGGGGAATAACGGGGGGACAGGGATTAGTCAGGCAGCGGAGTTTAGAATAGATTGGAGGGGTGCGAGAGTGTTAGAGGGGAGGCCACAGAGCAGGAGGTTGCAGTAGTCAAGGAGGGAGGTGATGAGGGCATGGATTAGGGTTTTTGCAGATTCTTGGTTTAGGTATGTACGGATCCGGGAAAAAATTTTGTGTCGGCAGGAAGTGGAAAGGGCTTGGATATGTGGTTTGAAGTAGAGATCAGAGATTACCACAAGGCAGTGAGCTTGTGGGACTGGGGAGAGTGAGCAGCCATTTACTTTAAAGAGAATCTGTCACCTATTTTTTCCCCTGTGAGATGCGGCCACCGCCATCATGGGCTTATCTACAGCATTCTGTAATGCTGTAGATAAGCCCCTGATATATCCTGAAAGATAAGAAAAACAAGTAATATTATACTCACCGGGGGGGCGGTGTGGTGCGGTCCGGGTCTGATGAGTGTCGCGGTCCGGGTCCGGTGCCTCCCATCTTCTAGCGATGGCGTCCTCTTCCTTGTTTCTGTTGTGGCTCCTGCGCAGGCATAATTCTCTGACCTGTTGAGGGAAGAGCAGGGTACTGCAGTGCGCAGGCACTGGGAAAAGTCAGAGAGGTGGGCGCATCTTATAGGGGAAAAAATAGGCAACAGATTCCCTTTAATGGATAAGTCCATTGGGGGGGTCGAATTAAATGGGGAAAGATGATGAATTCTGTTTAGTCCATATTAAATCTTAAAAATCTAGGGGAGAAAATGGATGAAATAGCAGCTAGACATTGTGGGATTCTGGTTAGTAGGGTGGTGATATCTGGTCCAGAGAGGTAGATCTGTGTGTCGTCAGCATAGAGATGGTACTAAAAGCCGTGGGACTCTATGAGCTGTCCCAGGCCGAAAGTGTAAATGGAGAAGAACAGGGGCCCTAGGACTGAACCTTGCGTGACTCCGACACATTGGGGACGAGGTGAGGAGGTATTATTATGACATACAGTGGGTGAAATAAGTATTTAACATGTCAGCAATTTTCTAAGAAAATATATTTTTAAATCCCAGGCTCCCCCACATAGTATGATGCTCACTTCACAGCACTCGCCCCTCCAGACACACACAGTAATTTGATTTTGGGTCTTCCTCCCAGGGCTGGCGGGGTACTTGGTACCGGGCCCGATGAGCTTCAATGGGAGATGTCACGGCAGCTGGGACCCGGCCCATGGCCCTGGGCGCCCATTGTAAAAGGGGAATGTTTCAGTGTGCTTATGGTGATGAAAGTTTATAAGTGATTCGTGACGCCACCTGTGGTGTTCGGCAAGGAAGATGTGAAGCCGACGCTGCAGACAGATCCTCTGGGACAGATGGTGTGGTGCAGCAAGGATGTTATAGCCCTCCACAGGCAGGGCTGTAGTCCCAGGGCAGTGTAGGTGAAGTGACACGTAGATGGTGTAGTGTCAGGTGCAGGGGATGTAGCAGTGCTGAGTAGGTTGGCGAAGGAATAAGTGGAGGACACGAGGGCATGTAGTTCCAAAGCTTTACTCACAGTCTGCTCTGGTACAGGTGCCCGCATCCGTGCCATGTCCTCCGGGTCAGGAGCTCAGTCAACCTCCAGGCAAGATGAAGTACTCCCTTCCAACACTCCGCCAACATGTGCCTTTTCTGAACATCTCCCTATTGCGCCTTTAGTGAAGTACTCCAGTACTGAGTTACACTGGGGTTCCTCCTGTCAGATGTTCTTATGAACTCTACTTGTACGGCAGACAGCTGTAGTCTGCTTCGGAGACTCCTTGCTACTAAGTCCTGGCTCACTATCGTTGCTTTTGTGCCCCCAAGTCTTGTGTGGGAATAAAGTGGTGACAACTTCTATTCCTCCGGTGTCTGCTGCAGGATCATTAGTATCCATACAACCTTGGGGACCGGACCTCGGCCTTGCGCTGTGAACTTGAGAAGGGTTCTCTTCTAACCCTAATCCTTAGTCCTCCTTTTCTCCTTATGTTCCGCACAATCCTTTCCTTCATATGGAGAATCAGGCTTTCTATAATGTCTCTCTCTCCTGTGCCAGCGGACCCAGATCACTGAGGTCGGCTGCAGCACTTCCTTCATCCATCCCACTCGGGAGATCTTCTCTCTTCCTCTGACTCTGTCAGACTCACTGACTGACTGACCCAATCCTAAACTCTTCCCGCTCTTTTGATGCAAGGTAAACTCCACACACCTCCCAGCACGCTTCGTGTTCCAAGCAGGGAGCCACCAAAGGGTGCTTTGCTACACTATTGTGTTGTGTGGGATGCAGGTGTTGGTGCGTGGTCAGGTGTTTCCACCTTACCTGGATGGTGAGATACCACACCTCAGGAGGAGGTGCAGTACCTCTGTGGCGACTGAACCCTCAGGGGTGCCACAGTTTCCCCACAGCATGATGGTCCCACCACAGTACAGTACAGATCCCCCCATAGTCCCACATACAATATATTGCGTTCCCAATACAATACGATGGTATCCCGATAGCCCCCAAAATAATAATCTTAATACTCACCATATCAAAGCTCCCTGTCCACCGTAGCCGCAGTCTGATTTTCTATTCTGCCTTGCCATCACTTATGCAGAGCTTCAACAGCGATCTTGTGGACACCGTATGATCACCATGGCGTAAGTCTACATAATCGGTTGTAAACTCCTTCCTAAACATAGCATAAACTTACATCAAGGTTTGTGAAGGGGTTTATAGCAAATTTAGCTGACGGGAGAAGTTCCACTTAGTGGGATTGGTGATCGGATACATAACACCGAAGATATTGTTTCAGTGTCTGATTAAGGTCGGAAACACACTCCCGTACAACACGGCCCAGGGCTATGCTATAATACATCACATAGCACTCGGCCCCGTGTTATTCTATGGGGCAGCTCAGATCCGTGATTTGTTCTCATGCCAAATTGGCATTTGAGAGCACAGGCAGCATGCTGCTATTTGCAGCGAGACTCGGCTCACTTGCACCTATACAAGTCTATGGGTTTGTGTGAAACATCACACTGCACTCGGATATTACCCGAATGCAGTGCAATTCCTGCCGTCGCCGACAGCAGAGGAAATGGAGAAATTACTTTCTCTGTCTCCTTCGCAGCTGTGCTCCGATCCTGTCATGCGAGAGCATCGGATCACAGTAGCATGACACTTGGCTCTCGCTCACAGAAGAGCAGGAGAAGAGGGTCATTAAAGGGAATCTGTCACCTCAGTTTGGCACGGTATGTAAATGAGTTGTGTCTGGTCCGTTGGGCGGTGTTTTGGCTCCTTAACTCCACCCCTCCCTGGCCGCTGTACGAAATCTTTCTGGTAATTTCCGTAGTTGTCGTCCAGATTACGTGCGTGTGCATTGCAATCTCCAATCGCGCTTGCGCAGTATACTTTGCCCAACTGCGGGCAAAGCCGAAAAGCATTAGTGTGCATGCGCCGGTGACCTATGTCACGGAAGTATTTTGCTGCCTTTTCTGTGTTCCGGGACATAGTTCACTGGCACATGCGCACTAATGCTTTTTGGCTTTGCCCGCAGTTGGGCAAAGCATACTACGCACGCGCGATTAGAGATTTCTACTACAACTACAGAAATTACCTGAAAGATTGCCTACAGCGGCCAAGGAGGGTTGGAGGGAAGGAGCCAAAACACCGCCCATCGGACCGGACACAACTCATTTACATACCGTGCCAAATTGAGGTGACGGATTCCCTTTAATATATTGCATTGGATGCTATACGCTGGTGTGACTCCATTATACGCTCTGTCTGACTATTGCTCTCTGAGTGATACATAGTAGAAAAAGGCCCTTCAATATTCATCTTGTTACAGAATGCCCTCCAAAATTTGGAAATGAACTGAGTCAGAAGCTGTATTTTCCTGAATACCTTATAAAGGCACAATGTGTTTGATGAATAACTTACTTAAAGGGAATCTGTCAGTAGAATCAACCCTCCTTGGTCATCTATATGGGCATCTAGGTCATAAAAAGTTGAATAAAATTATATCTGTGATCCAATGTGTTAATCCAGAGAAATCCACATATTTTATATATTTGTAAATGTGCTGTTAAGATCTATGGGCCGGACACATTCTGGTATACAAACCAGAATTAACACTTTGGTCGATGTACTCAGGGAGTACTGTGTGCCATCAATGTGCCATCCGTATGTCATCAGTGTGGCATCTGTGTGTCATCAGTGTGTGATCCGTGTGTCATCAGTGTGCCATCTGTGTGCCATCCGTGTGGCATCTGTGTGCCATCAGTATGCCATCGGTGTGCCATCCATGTGGAATCTGTGTGCCATCAATGTGTCATCAGTATGCTATCTGTGTGCCATCAATGTGCCATCCGTGTAGCATCAGTATGCCATCTGTGTGCCATCGGTGTGTCATCGATGTGCCATCCGTGTGTCATCAGTATTCCATCCGTGTGTCATGAGTGTGTCATCCGTTTGTCATTAGTGTGCCATTAGTATGACTTCTATGTGTCATCAGTGTGTCATCAGTGTGTCATCGGTGTGCCATCAATGTGCCATCCGTTTGGCATCTGTGTGCCATAAGTATGCCATCTGTGTGCCATCAGTGTGTCATCCATGTGCTCTCCGAATGCCGCCCGTTTTTTTCAGGATGGCATAAGAAAAATCAATTCCAAAGCTTCTCCTATACTTTGCAATGTTAAACACGTGCAGCACATAGATGAGGCATGGATGTTATCCGTGTGCTGTACACGTTTTACACAGACCCATATACTTGTATTGTCATTTGCGCTGCTCACAAAAAAATGGACATGTCTCTGTGTGGTTTACATAGACATACGGTTCGAGCAAACATGTACATTTGTGCAGTACCATAGATTGTAATAGATACATGTGGCGTCCGTGAAAGAAACAGATTCCACATGTACTGCAAACACAAACATGTGAAGGGAGCCTGAGGGAGTATGGCATATTTAGCGCTAATGAGAAGGCGCACAACATGTTTGACACTGTATGAGGGAGCAAATGGTTGAGGAGGTAAGAGTGGCTGGGACCCTAGGAGGTAGTGACCATGGTATTTTAGAATTTTGGATAACTAGAGGAGGAAGACCTGTGAAGACTCAGACGTCAAGGTTAGATTTCAGAATGGCAGATTTTAAGGGATTCAGATAGAGAATTGGAGGGATCCAATGGCTGGATATTCTTAAGGATAAAAATGTCCAGGAAGCATGGGAAATCTTGAAAAATGAAATTCTCAAAGCACAATTGTTAACAATTCCGAAAAGAGGGAAGAATAGGAAGCATTTAAGGAAACCAGGATGGATGAACACAGAACTTAAGCACATGCTAAAAAGGAAGAAAGAAATGTTTATAAAATGGAAAGAGGGAGGCATTTATAAGGAAGAATATAATTCTGGGGGAATTTGCCGCTCCAGCAGAGGGGAGTGTGCGGAGCTTTGCCAGCAGAGCGGAGTGTGCGGGGCTGTGCCACCAGAGCGGAGTGTTCGGAGCTGTGCCAGCAGTTCGGAGCTAAGCCAGGTGCCGTACACTAGGAGACAGTGAGTACCGCACCCGCTCTGCCCGAGTGGCGACATACTCAAAAGAGCCCTTCTGCTGAGGACTGAGACAGAATGACATTACGTGGTGAGCGCCCTCTGTGTAAACGTGGACCCGCCAGCCTCTGTGAATGGAGGAGATTCCCTTGACAAGTCTGAGACAGTCGCTAGTGCGTGCAGGCCCGGCGTTCGCAGCGACAGATCTGAGCCCCTGAGAGTAGTAGCTGGACTGACCGATGAGTGCGGCGCTGTCCCTGCAGTGACACGTTCTGAGTGTGGACTTGTGGCTAAGAGTGGTGAGAGCAGGAACCCCTCTCACCATCCAGCATCCTGTTATTTTCCCCGAATGCCGTTTCTTCATCGTGGACAGAGACTTGAGAGTCTGCATGTGCCACTGTTGTCGATTCTACCGTTGGAACCCCGCCTGTCAGAGACTGCATCGAGATGACCCGCGCCGCTGTTGCCAGTGCCACCGTTGGAACACTGTACTGCCTCACAACAGAAGACTACAGTCCGATAAGTTTAACCTCTTTATTACTGAACTCTCGTTCATCACTCACCTACCCTGCCAACCTTTCAGTTCTGCTCAATTCCTCGCCGTCACCCTACAATCCCTCACTCCCTGCCTGTTCAACCCTTGCTCTGCCTACACGTGTGTGACTGCATCCCTCGTTTCCTGCAGGTTATTACAGAGTGATTGCACATTTAGGTCACTCATTGCAGCAAACTGATAAAGCAGAACATTGGACATAACGTGCTGCCATAGAATGGAGAAAACAGCCATACAGGGCCGTATTTAGAGTTTATGCTGCCCTAGGCACTTTTCGTGCTGCCCCCCCATTGGCGAGTATGACTAATGCAGACACTGTCGGCAGTGACTTAGGCTACTTTCACATCAGCGATTTTCGCCATTCGCGGCAGATCCGTCAGTTTTTCCACATCTGTCACGAAACGGATCACTTATGGCAACACTGCATTCGGCCTCAATCATTCTGTTGGAATAATGCATATTGATCTGTATGTATTGCAACTACTACTGTACTGTTTGATATATTGTACATATTGTGAGATTGTTAACAAAGTTCAGTGACAAAAAAATAAAAAAAAAGGAATAGACAGGATGCCCCCTCCTTCTCTTCCCTTCTTGTTGTTGTAATGCTCCCATGTTGCAAGCCACAGCAGATACGACTGATCACATTTCATGCTGTAAGCTGTTCAACCTGGATATGAATAAATCTACATTCTGTGTTGCTGACTCTGGATGTTACGCTGATTAATCCGCTGCTAACACATTCCCTATGGGACTTGCGGACATGTGCGGCACTTGCGGTTTTGCCGCGATCCCGCAAATGCGGTACTTGCAGCAACGGAAAAAACGCTGCTAGCTGTGTTTTATTTGTCTCACCATAAGTGCAAAACCGCAAGTGCTGCACATGTTCGCAAGTCCCATAGGGAATGTGTAAGGGGTCCGAATCTATGTGTATGCCCATCTAGCTCTTTCAAAGACAATTCCAGCAATATTTTTACATGTTCAGTCCATTCATCTGAAATCGGTTTGCATACATATTCAAATGAGGGAGTAGATCTGTTGCTCCAGCTCTATACCCGCTAAGTGCCACCTCTTCCTGATCGACTTACAGCTCTTTTTTTCCAGAAGGAAACACATCATAGAGGCTGTCAGTGAAGGAGGTGGCACTCTGTGGGAAATAGAGCTGGAGTGACAGAGGGATATGATCCACCATAGTCGTCAGGCATTATTTCTATATGAAATGCTGATTTCTGAATATGGGAGAAAGGGACTGACCATATAAAGGTATTTATGGAGTTTGTCTTGGAAAGAACTACATGCACATATAAAAAGTTTGAAGGGGTGAAATGAAGCTAATATACAATGCTGGCAGCAAAAATATTCTTGCATACCTATTATGGCAGCACAGTGGCTCAGTAGTTAGCACTGTACGCGGTGGCTCAGTACTGTATATAGTGGCTCAGTAGTCAGTGCAAAAGTTTTGTAGCACTGAGGTCTGGGGTTCAAATCCCAACAAGGATGACATCTGAAAAGAGTTTATATGTTCTCCCCATGTTTGTCTGGGTTTCCTACCACACTCAAAAGACCTACTAATAGGATGTTTAGATTGTGAGCCCCGATGGGGACAGTGTTGATGATGTATGTAAAGTGCTGCGGGGTTAGGCTGGGGTCAGATTGAGTTTAGGCAGTCCGTTAGATTATAACGTGGTGTAACACAGTCCATTAACGCTGCCATTGACATTATGTAGTGCATCGCAATGCATGCCATAAAGCGGCATGCGCTCGCGATGTGCCGTGATTCTGTGACAGAGCCTCGGACGCAGGCTACAGCGTCTGAGGCTCCGTCACCGCTAGCGCAGATGAATCATCTGTGCTAGCGGGTATAGTATAACACGATCGCGTTATGCTATACCGTTAACTATTAGCTATGCGCTGAACGGGCAGCAAAACACAATCTGAACCTGGCCTTAATAGCGCAATATCAATGAATAAATATTATTCTTAATATTATGTCACAATACCAGGATCTGAGGTTCTTCTGTTTCGAGGTCACGAGCTCTCTGATGCGATGTTGCTGCCTGTCTCGCTGTCTTCCTCTTTTGACACTGCAGTGTGGTGGACAAGAGAGCATTAACTGGTTAATAGCAAGAAGTATGGTGTCTGTGTACTAACTGGACTATAAACTCTCCCTATCCCATGTCCAGCAGACATTGTAGGATTACTATATGGATTTTATTCTCCCAGTCTCTGACTAAGGCCTTATTCATATGTCCAATACGTCCAGATGTTACAGCATAGTGGAGGGGATTTTATGAAATTCCATTTCCACTATGTGTTCAAACATGCAGGTGGCAGAGCCGCGTATACGCACATGTGGCGCTTCGCTCTAGACCGCAGCATGTCTGTTTATTTTGCAGATTTTCAAGCGTTTTTTCATGCGGATATGTATGCATTTTTGTAGGCTAAATAATAATCTATTATTTACCAAAAAAAAAAAAGAATTGTGATGCTATTTCTGGTTCAACCTCTTTATTTACATACTCCATTGAAGAATAATGTTTACACACACAGATAGATAATAGATAGATGATAGATATATATCGATAGATGATAGATCTATCTATACAGTGCGTTGCGAAAGTATTCGGCCCCCTGGAACTTTTCAACCTTTTCCCACATATCATGCTTCAAATATAAAGATACCAAATGTAAATTTTTGGTGAAGAATCAACAAGTGGGACACAATTGTGAAGTTGGATGAAATTTATTGGTTATTTTAAATTTTTGTGGAAAGTCAAAAACTGAAAAGTGGGGCGTGCAATATTATTCGGCTACTTTACTTTCAGTGCAGCAAACTCACTCCAGAAGTTCATTGTGGATCTCTGAAAGATCCAATGTTGTCCTAAATGACTAATGATGATAAATATAATCCACCTGTGTGTAATCAAGTCTCCATATAAATGCACTTGCTCTGTCATAGTTTCAGGGTTCTGTATGAAGCACACAGAGCATCATGAAGACCAAGGAACACAACAGGCAGGTCCGTGATACTGTTGTGGAGAAGTTTAAAGCCAGATTTGTATACAAAATGATTCCAAAACTTTAAACATCCCAAGGAGCACTGTGCAAGCGATCAAATTGAAATGGAAGGAGTATCATACCACTGCAAATCTACCAAGACCCGGCCGTCCCTCTAAACTTTGATCTCAAGCAAGGAGAAGACTGATCAGAGATGCAGCCAAGAGGCCCGTGATCACTCTGGATGAACTGCAGAGATCTACAGCTGAGGTGGGACAGTCTGTCCATAAAACAACAATCAGTCGTACACTGTACAAATCTGGCCTTTATGGAAGAGTCGCAAGAAGAAAGCCATTTCTCAAAGATATCCATAAAAATGTAGTTTAAAGTTTGCAACAAGAGACCTGGGAGACACACCAAACATGTGGAAGAAGGTGCTCTGGTCAAATGAAACCAAAATCAAACTTTTTGGCAACAATGCCAAACGATATGTTTGGCATAAAGGCAACACAGCTCATCATCCTGAACACACCGTCCCCACTGTCAAACATGGTGGTGGCAGCATCATGGTTTGGACCTGCTTTTCTTCAGCAGGGACAGGGAAGATGGTTAAAATAGATGGGAAGATGGATGGAGCCAAATACAGGACCATTCTTGAAGGAAACCTGTTGGAGTCTGCAAAAGACCTGAGATTGGGACAGAGATTTGTCTTCAACAAGACAACGATCCCAAACATAAAGCAAAATCTACAATGGAATGGCTCACAAATAAGCTTATCCAGGTTTTAGAATGGCCAAGTCTAAGTCCAGACCTGATCTCAATCGAGAATCTGTGGATAGAGCTGAAAACTGCTGTTCACAAACGATCTCCATCAAACCTCACTGAGCTCGAGCTGTTTGCCAAGTTAGAATGGACAAGAATTTCAGTCTCTCGATGTACAAAACTGATAGAGACATACCCCAAGCGACTTGCAGCTGTAATCACAGCAAAAGGTGGCGCAACAAAGTATTAAGTTAAAGGGACCGAATAATATTGCACGCCCCACTTTTCAGTTTTTGAATTTCCACAAAAATTTAAAATAACCAATAAATTTCGTTCAACGTCACAATTGTGTCCCACTTGTTGTAATTCTTCACTAAAAATTTACATCTGGTGTCTTTATGTTTGAAGCATGATATGTGGGAAAAGGTTGAAAAGTTCCAGGGGGCCGAATACTTTCGCAAGGCACTGTATATATCTAATACCAAGATAATACCAAACCTGATGTTTAGTAATATTTATAATAAAATGGTACATAGAGAGTTAATTAAAGAAACACACACATAAAATCTGCGTTAGGCCGGGGTCACACTTGCAACAAACTCGCACGAGTCTCGCACCTCAATACACGGCACTGCCGCCGGCACTCGGGACCAGAGCGGTCAGCTACGTAGAAATTCATGCAGCCACACACTCCGGTCCCCCCCTGTATGCATGGTTGGGCTCATTCTCATTCTCCCCCCTGTATACATGGCTGGGCTCATTCTCATCCTCCCCCCCTGTATGCATGGCTGGGCTCATCTTCCCCCCTGTATACATGGCTCCGGGATCAAACTCTCCCCCCCTGTATGCATGGCTGGACTCATTTTCATGCCCCCTGTATGCATGGCTGGGCTCATTCTCATCCTCCCCCCCGTATGCATGGCTGGGCTCATGAATATGGACGCCACGCCTATGAGAGTGGCGTGGCGTCCATATTCATTAGTGTAATGAGCGGTAACACGTGACCGCGCACACAGTCAGGAAGCATAGCGGTGCTAGAGCTCATCGGAGCTCTGGGCACCGCTGGAGGAGCCAGGAGGTGAGTATGATGTCATCGAGGGAGGGAGGAGGGATGGATCGACCGGAGGAAAAGAAAAATATTGCTGAGGTGCCACCCCTCCGCAGAGTCCCGCCCCAGGCACAGGCCCAGGAGTGCCTAATGGGAAATACGGCCCTGCGTGTTGTGAGTTCATTTTCCCCTTCACCATTGAGGCCTGATGAACTCCCTCTTCTGGTGAAGGAAGGTAGTGAGGCTGATTACCAAGCACCTGAGCAGGATGATAATGACTGGGTGACTGGAATTGCTGACTGGATATAAGGCAGCCGACGCCCTTCTGCCTTGCTGGTGATTTCTCTGCGGGATTCTAGGAGACCAGTCTGATTCCTGCTCTTCAAAAGCTAAGTTTTCTGCTCTGCTTTTTGCATTTGTGTTTTGGTTTTGTTTTGCCTTGTTTTTCTGGATTTCTGCCATTCCCTGCTGGGGTGAGCTGAATTCCTTTTTGCTCTGTCTTCAGAAAATACCTGAGTACTGATTTAGTCTTTTTGAAGCCTAGCGTCTTCAGGGCTTTTTTCCGATCAGTCTGTTGGCTCTTTTTGATAGGTTTTTTGCGGATTGCAGACAGCAGCTTTTCTATCATGTCCTATTTAGTTAGCTTGGGCCCCATCATTTGCTCAGCCTATCTTTCTATCTGTGTTAGTGTTTTTTCATCTTGCTTCACCGTCATTATATGTTGGCGGCTGCCTATTGCTTTGGGGTCTGCTCTGGGGCAGTTTAGATTTCCCTTTCTGTCTTTAGGCTATTTAGTTCTCTGGCTGTGATCGAGGGGTCTAGGGCACCGTAGGAACCCCCCACGGCTACTGCTAGTTGTTGTTGATAGGTTCAGGGGTCTGCAATCCGATAGCTGCCAACTTCTCTGGTTTTCTGGACTTAGCTAGTATTTCTGTTTTTGCCTCCTACGGTGACTCATTCATAACAGAATCACCAGCCATACCGCAGATCCTAGGGTACTCAATAGCAGGAAAGAATTGTAAAAAAAAAAAAATGTGTATATTTTTTCCTCTATATCTCTGAGGCCGTAGGGGGAATTTTTTTTTCTCCCAATGGAGATAAAGCAATTGTCTGATCGTGTGGAGCAGCTCGCTGCAGAAGTGCGGGGAATTTCCACCTACCTTGCTCATTCACATGCTGCTGAACCAAAGATCCCTACTCTTGATGTGTTTTTTGGGGATCGGTCTAAATTTTTGAATTTCAAAAATAATTGTAAATTATTTTTTGCCTTGAAGCCTATCTCGTCAGGGAGCTCTGCGCAGCAGGTTAAAATTGTCATCTCTTTGCTGTGTGGCGATCCCCAGGATTGGGCGTTTTCTTTGAAACCAGATGATCCTATTCTGACTAAAGTGAACGCATTTTTTCAAGCCTTGGAGTTGTTGTATGCCGAACCTAATGCTATTGATCAGGCTGAAAAGACACTGTTGGCATTGAGCCAGGGTCGAGATTCTGCAGAATTGTACTGTCAAAAATTCCGAAAGTGGGTGGTCCTTGCTACCTGGAATGATAATGCCTTGGCAGCTCTCTTTCGGAAGGGTTTGTCAGAAGCTGTAAAAGATACTATGGTGGGATTTCCTGTTCCCTCTGGTCTTGACGATTCTATGTCATTAGCCATTCAGGTTGATCGGCGTTTACGTGAACGCAGGACTGCATGAGAGGTGTTGCCACCTGTTGAACAAGTGTCTGAACCTATGCAATGTGATAGAGTTTTGTCCAGGGAGCAACGTCAGGAGTTCAGAAGGCGTAATAAGCTGTGTTTTTTTTGTGGAGATGCCTCGCATATTATTTCTGTCTGTCCTAAACGAGAGAAACGTTTTGCACACACGTTTTCTGTGGGTGGTGTTCAACCTAAGTTTCTTCTGGCAATTACTCTGATCTGCTCCCTGTCCACATTTTCCGCCAAGGCTTTTGTGGATTCGGGAGCAGCCCTGAACCTAATGGACTTGGAATTTTGCTAAACGTTGTGGATTTCCTATGACACCTCTTCGGACGCCTATCCCTTTGAGGGGGATTGATGCTACTCCTTTGGCGAAAAATAAACCTCAGTTTTGGACCCACGTGGTAATGCGGGTCGCCCCAGACCATCAAGAAAATTGCAGATTTTTGGTGTTGCATAATTTGCATGATACCATTGTTCTGGGGTTTCCCTGGTTGCAAATTCATAATCCAGTTTTGGATTGGAAATCTGTGTCTGTGGTGAGTTGGGGTTGTAGGTGTGCCCTTAGTGAGGCTCCGGTTTTTTCCACCTCTCCTCAGTCGCATGATGTTCCTGACTATTTGGCGGACTTTTATGATGTATTTAGTGAGAATGAGTCTGCGTCTTTGCCTCCTCATAGGAGTTATGACTGTGCAATTGAACTGAGCCTGGGGTGTAAATTTCCCAACGGTCGGTTCTTCAATTTATCTGTACCCGAGCACGAGGCTATGCGATCCTATATTAAGGAGGCGTTGGAGAAGGGTCATATTAGACCATCCTCTTCACCCTTAGGTGCTGTTTTTTTTTTCGTGGCCAAAAAGGATGGTTCATTAAGGCCTTGTATTGATTATCGTGCCCTCAACAAAATTACTATTAAATATCAGTATCCGTTACCCCTGATTTTGGATCTATTCTCCAGAGTTAAAGGTGCTTGCTGGTTTACCAAACTTGACCTCAGGGGGGCGTATAATCTTATCCGCATTAAGCATGGGGATGAATGGAAGACGGCGTTTAATACTCCGGAGGGACATTTTGAGTACCTGGTGATGCCTTTTGGGCTCACTAATTCCCCTTCTGTCTTCCAGTGCTTCATGAACGACATTTTCCGAGACTTTGTGGATAAATTTTTGATTATCTATCTGGATGATATTTTGATCTTCTCCAAGGATTGGGATTCTCATGTGGAACATGTTCGGACTGTGTTCCGGATCTTGAGGGAGAATTCCCTGTATGTCAAAGGATCGAAATGCCTTTTTGGGGTACAGAGGATTTCATTTTTGGGATTTATTTTGTCTCCGTCAACTATTGAAATGGACCCAGCCAAGGTACAGGCAATTTATGATTGGGTTTAGCCCACTTCTTTGAAGGCCCTCCAGAAGTTTTTGGGTTTTGCTAATTTTTATCGGAAATTCATAGCAAAATTTTCTAGTATTGCCAAGCCATTGACTGACCTGACTAAGAAGGGTGCTGATGTGTTGAATTGGTCTCCGGAGGCTGTTTCTTCCTTTCAGGAGCTGAAGCGAAGATTCACTTCTGCCCCGGTTTTGCGGCAACCTGATGTCTCACTCCCGTTCCAGGTAGAGGTGGACGCTTCTGAGATTGGTGCAGGAGCTGTTTTGTCCCAAAAGGATCCTGTAACATCTAAAATGAATCCCTGTGCTTTCTTTTCCCGAAAGTTCTCCCCATCTGAACGTAACTATGATGTGGGTGAAATGGGACCTGTTAGCCATGAAATGGGCATTTGAGGAGTGGAGACATTGGTTGGAGGGAGCTAAACATCAAGTCGTGGTCCTCACTGACCACAAGAATTTGATCTACCTGGAGTCGGCCAAACGCTTGAACCCTAGACAGGCTAGGTGGGCCTTGTTTTTTACACGTTTTGATTTTGTGGTCTCTTTTCTTCCTGGCACTAAGAATGTCAAGGCTGACGCTCACTCTAGGAGCTTCTTTGCTGATTCTCCTGTGGTGACCAAGCCTGCTACCATCTTAGGCGAAGGGGTAGTTCTTTCTGCCATCTCGCCCGATTTGAGACGTGCTCTGGAAGAGTTCCAGGAGGACAAACCTGAGCGTTGTCCCAGTGGAAAGTTGTATGTTCCTGACCAGTGGAAGAAGAGAGTGATGTCTGAAGTTCATTGCTCTGCATTGGCTGGTCATCCAGGTATTTTTGGTACTAGAGATCTGGTGAGTCAGTCTTTTTTGGTGGCCCGCCTTGTCTCATAATGTCAGGAATTTTGTGCAGTCCTGTGGGACTTGCTCCCGGTCTAAAGCTTGTTCTCGCTCTAGTGGGTTGTTGATGCCTTTGCCGGTCCCCAGGAGGCCATGGACCCATATTTCAATGGATTTCATCTCTGATATGCCTGTCTCTCAGAGAATGACTGTTATTTGGGTGACTTGTGATAGGTTCTCTAAGATGGTTCATCTTGTACCACTCGCTAAGTTGCCATCTTCCTCTGAGTTGGTGCCCCTGTTTTTGCAACAGGTGGTTCGCTTGCACGGGATTCCTGAGAACATTGTATCTGACAGAGGAGTTCAGTTTGTGTCTAGATTTTGGAGGACTTTCTGTTCCAAGCTGGAAATTCAGTTGTCCTTCTCCTCTGCTTTTCACCCTCAGACCAATGGGCAGACGGAGAGAACAAACCAGACCTTGGAGTCGTATTTGAGATGTTTTATTTCCGCTGATCAGGATGATTGGGTTTCATTTTTGCCCTTGACCGAATTTGCTTTAAATAATAGAGCTAGTTCTGCCACTTTGATGTCACCTTTTTTTTTATTTTGGGGTTCATCCTCGACTTTCTTCAGGGTAGGTGGAGCCTTCTGCCTGCCCAGGTGTTGACACTGTGGTGGAGAGAATGCACCAGATCTGGGACCAAGTGGTGGATAAGTTATCTCTCTCCCAGGAAAAGGCCCAGCGGTTTTCCAACCGACATAGGACCATTGGTCCCCAGTTTAAAGTTGGTGATATGGTTTGGTTATCATCAAAAAATATCGCTATGAAGGTGTCTTCTCCTAAGTTTAAGCCTAGATTTATTGGACCTTACAAGATTTTGGAGATTATTAATCCAGTCTCTTTTCGGTTGGCTCTTCCTGTCACATTTAAAATCCATAATGTGTTTCATAAGTCATTGTTGAAGAGGTTTGTTGAACCAGTAGTTCCTGGGGTGGCACCTCCGGACCCTGTATTGGTTGAAGGTAACATGGAATATGAGGTAGAGAAGATACTGGATTCCCGTCTGGCTAGACGGAGACTCCAGTATTTGGTTAAGTGGAAGAGTTATGGTCAGGAGGATAATTCCTGGGTCTCTGCCTCTGATATTCATGCCAAAAGATTGGTGCGTGCCTTTCATCGGGCTCACCCTGATCGCCCTGGTGGCGTGGATGAGGGTTCGGTGACCCCTCCTCAAGGGGGAGGTACTGTTGTGAGTTCATTTTCCCCTTCACCATTGAGGTCTGATGAACTCCTTCTTCTGGTGAAGGAAGGTAGTGAGGCTGATTACCAAGCACCTGAGCAGGATGATGATGACTGGGTGACTGGAATTGCTGAATGGATATAAGGCAGCCGACGCCCTTCTGCCTTGCTGGTGATTTCTCTGAGGGATTCTAGGAGACCAGTCTGATTCCTGCTCTTCAAAAGCTACGTTTTCTGCTCTGCTTTTTGCATTTGTGTTTTGGTTTTGTTTTGCCTTGTTTTTCTGGATTTCTGCCATTCCCTGCTGGGGTGAGCTGAATTCCTTTTTGCTCTGTCTTCAGAAAATACTTGAGTACTGATTTAGTCTTTTTGAAGCCTAGCGTCTTCAGGGCTTTTTTCCCGATCAGTCGGTTGGCTCTTGTTTTGATAGGGTTTTTGCGGATTGCAGACAGCAGCTTTTCTATCCTGTCCTATTTAGTTAGCTTGGGCCCCATCATTTGCTCAGCCTATCTTTCTATCTGTGTTAGTGTATTTTCATCTTGCTTCACCGTCATTATATTTTGGGAGCTGCCTATTGCTTTGGGGTCTGCTCTGGGGCAGTTTAGATTTCCCTTTCTGTCTTTAGGCTATTTAGTTCTCCGGCTGTGATCGAGGGGTCTAGGGCACCGTAAGAACCCCCACGGCTACTGCTAGTTGTTGATAGGTTCAGGGGTCTGCAATCCGATAGCTGCCACCTTCTCTGGTTTTCTGGACTTAGATAGTATTTCTGTTTTTGCCTCCTACGGTGACTCATTCATAACACCTGCGGCCATAATTGTGCTAAGTTTACCTGCATAATTAAGAAAATGTATAAAAAAATACATTATGAATAGCAGCCTCTGTGCAAAATCTGAGCTAGCATAAAAAAGTACATAATCGTCTCTAGGATTCTGTACTACATAACAGTACAACAGATGTAATAAAGGTAAAGAGTAATACTGTCCATTTAGTACAGGTAGAAGGCAATACAGCACATACAGAAAAAGAGAATTACAGTGCAGGTAATACAGGTATACAGGTAGAGTGCAGTACATTGCATGTAGTACTGGTAGAAAAGAGCACAACACACTTAGTATAGATATAGTGGAGCGCCCACCAGGCCCGTGAGGATACTCGGTACGGACTCCGGCATCCGGCTTGTAGCGCTGTACTCTGGGGTGAGCTTGGTCACAGCTCCACTCCCCAGGTTCTCTTTCACTTCTCCTCTCTTCTCTCTTCACTCAGACTCTGTCTCCCTCCAGGCCAGAACTAATAGAGAAGCTCCCCTGAAACCGGGCTTAGAGCTCCCCCTTCTGGTCTGGAGTCAGGAAAAGTGTTGGATGTAAGTGTTATCTGGTCAGGGAACCCCTACTTGCTTCCAGGCATGTCATCACTCCCCTGTAAGGGAGGCAATGCCACTGTGGCAACCGGACTCCAGGGGTGCCACACAAGCATTGGTCAGAATAAGAGAGGAACATGGGAAACAACAAATAAAGTGTTGACTAATCCTCCAAATTTGGCCACATTCCCACCTTAAGTATTTGGTCAGTATTTTATTTCAGTATTTGTAAGCCAAAACCAAGAGTGGAACAGTCAGAGGAAAAGTATAATAGAAACACGTCACCACTTCTGGATTTATCACCCACTCCTTATTTTGGCTTACAAATCCTGAAATAAAATATTGACCAAATACTGAACATGGAAATATGGCCTTTTCCAGATAATACAATTGTGGAAAGTGCTGGAAGAACAAGTCTGAGCCATGGAGGTCGCATCTCAGCACAACTTACAGAACTTTAACCCCTTCCTGACATCAGACTTACTATCCCGTCCATGGGACCCGGGCCCCTATGCCCATGGACGGGATAGTACGTCTACCGCGATCAGCAGCGCTCACGTGGTGAGCGCCACTGATCGCAGCCGGGTGTCAGCTGAATATCACAGTTGACACCCGGCACAATGTGTCAGGGGCGGTCACGGACCGCCCCCGACACGTTAACCCCTTGCACACCGGGGGTTAAAGGGAAGCATCGGCAGGGAGGGGGCTCCCTCCGTGCTTCCCTGAGCCCCCCACAGCAGCGCAATGTGCAGCGCTGCTGCGGGGGGCTCCTTTCCTGCAGGCCCCCGAATCCAAGATGGCGACGGGGGCCTTCGGGGGCCTGCAGGAAGCTGGCTTCCTCAGTGCCTGCAAAGCACAGGCATGAGGAAGCCTTCTGCACTGCCTGTGCAGTGATCTGTGATGTGACAGATCAGCGATCTGTCACAGGACAGTGATGTCCCACCTGGGACTATTTAATAAAGTTAAAAAAAATTAAAAAAAGTGTTAAAATAAATTTAAAAAAATCGCCAAATAAATTAGAAAAAAAAAAAAATATTCCCCCAAATAAATCCATTTTTTGGAAATAAAAAAACCCAAAACAATAAAAGTACACATATTAGGTATCGCCGCGTCCGTAACGACCCGCCCTATAAAACTGTCCCATTAGTTAACCCCTTTAGCGAACCCCTTAAAAAATAAAAATAAAAAACAAAGCAAAAAATAATGATTTATTATCATACCGCCAAACAAAAAGTGTAATAACGCGCGATCAAAAAGACGCATATAAATATCCATGGTACCGCTGAAAACGTCATCTTGTCCCGCAAAAAACGAGCCATGACACAGCATCATCAGCAAAAAAATAAAAAAGTTATAACTCGCAGAATAAAGCGATGCAAAAATAATTATTTTTTATATAAAATAGTTTTCATTGCATAAAACCGACAAAACATAAAAAAAGACCTAAATGAGGTATTGCTGTAACCGTACTTACCCGAAGAATAAAACCGCTTTATCAATTTTATCGCACGCGGAACGGTGTAAACGCACCCCCCCCAAAAGAAATTCATGAAGCGCTGGTATTTGCTTATTCTGCGTCCCAAAAATCGGAATAAAAAGCGATCAAAAAATGTCACGTGCCCAAAAATGGTACCAACAAAAACGTCAACTCGTCCCGCAAAAAATAAGACCTCACATGACTCGGTGGGTCAAAATACGGAAAAATTATAGCTCTCAATATGTGGTGATGCAAAAACTATTTTTACAATAAAAAGCGTCTTTTAGCGTGCGACAGCTGACAAATATAAAAACCGCCATAAATAGTAAATCAAACCCCCGTTATCACCCCCTTAGTTAGGGAAAAATAATAAAATAAAAAAATGTATTTATTTCCATTTTTCCATTAGGGTTAGGGTTAGGGCTAGGGTTAGGGTTAGGGCTGAGATTAGGGTTAGGGGTGTGTTGGGGTTCGGGCTAGAGTTAGAATTGGGGGTTTCCACTGTTTGGGCACATCAGGGTCTCTCCATATGCAACATGGCGTCTGATCTCAATTCCAGCCAATTCTGAGTTGAAAAAGTCAAATGGTGCTCCTTCCCTTCCAAGCTCTGCCATGCGCCCAAACAGTGTTTTACCCCCACATGTAGGGTATCAGCCTACTCAGGTCAAATTGCAAAACAATTTTTGGGGTCCAATTTCTCCTGTTACCCTTAGGAAAATAAAAAATTTGGGGCAAAAATATCATTTTTGTGGAAAAAAATGATTTTTTTATTTTCACGTCCGAGCGTTATAAACTTCTGTGAAGCACTTGGGGGTTCAAAGTGCTCACCACACATCTAGATAAGTTCCGTGGGGGGTCTAGTGTCCAAAATCGGGTCACTTGTGGGGAGTTTCAATAGTATAGGTACATCAGGCGCTATCCAAACGCACATGACACCCGCAGACCATTCCATCAAAGTCTGCATTCCAAAACGTCACTGCTTCCCTTCCGAGCCCCGACGTGTGTCCATACAGTAGTTTTCTCCCACATATGGGGTGTCAGCGTACTCATGACAAATTAGACAACAACTTTTGGGGTCCAATTTCTCCTGTTACCCTTGGGAAAATGAAAAAATTGGGGACTAATTGATCATGTTTGTGGAAAAAATACGATTTTTTTATTTTCATGCCCTGGTATTATAAACTTCTGTGAAGCCTTTGGGGGTTCAAAGTGCTCACGTCACATCTAGATTAGTTCCTTAGGGGGTCTAGTTTTCAAAATGGGGTCATTTGTGGGGGGTTTCCACTGTTTAGGTACATTAGGGGCTCTCCAAAGGCAACATGACACCCGCAGACCATTCCATCAAAGTCTGCATTCCAAAACGTCACTACTTCCCTTCCGAGCCCCGACGTGTGCCCATACAGTAGTTTTCTCCCACATATAGGGTATCAGCATACTCAGGACAAATTGGACAACAACTTTTGGGGTCCAATTTCTCCTGGTACCCTTGGGAAAATAAAAAAATGGTGACTAAAAGATCATGTTTGTGGAAAAAATATGAATTTTTTATTTTCACGCACGGGCGTTATAAACTTCTGTGAAGCACTGGGGGGTTCAAAGTGCTCACCACACATCTAGATAAGTTCCTTGGGGGGTCTAGTTTACAAAATGGTGTCATTTGTGGTGGGTTTCCACTGTTTAGGTACATCAGGGGTTTTCCAATCGCGACATGGTGTCCGATCTCAATTCCAGCCAAAAACGTCAAATGACGCTGCTTCCCTTCCGAGCTCTGCCATGCGCCCAAATAGTGGTTTACCCCCACATGTGGGGTATCAGCGTACTCAGGAAAAATTGCACAATAACTTTTAGGGTCCTGTTCCCTTTGGAAAAATAAGAATTGAGGGTGAAAAGATCATTTTTGTGGAAAAAATATGATTTTTTTAATTGTACGGCTGTATGTTATAAACTTCTGTGAAGCCCTTGAGGGTTCAAAGTTCTCACCACACATCTAGATAAGTTCCTTAGGGGGTCTAGTTTCCAAAATGGTGTCGTTTGTGGGGGGTTCCACTGTTTTGGTACATCAGGGGTTTTTCAATCGCGACATGATGTCCGATCTCAATTCCAGCCAAAAACGTCAAATGGCGCTGCTTCCCTTCCGAGCTCTGCCATGCGCCCAAATAGTGGTTTACCCCCACATGTGGGGTATCAGCGTACTCAGGACAAATTGCACAATAACTTTTAGGGTCCTGTTACCCTTGGGAAACTAAAAATTGGGGTGAAAAGATCATTTTTGTGGAAAAAATATGATTTTTTAATTGTACCGCTGTACATTATAAACTTCTGTAAAGCCCTTGTGGGTTCAAAGTTCTCACCACATATCTAGATAAGTTCCTTGGGGGGTCTAGTTTCCAAAATGGGGTCACTTGTAGGGGGTTTCCACTGTTTAGGTACATCAGGGACTCTCCAAACGTGACATGGCGTCCGATCTGAATTCCAGCCAATTTTGCATTGAAAAAGTCAAACGGCGCTCCTTCCATTCTGAGCTCTGCCATGCGCCGAAACAGTCGTTCCCCCCCACATATCAGGTATCAGCGTACTCAGGACAAATTGCACAATAACTTTTGCAGTCCAATTTCTCCTGTTACCCTTGGTAAAATAAAAAAATTGAACCTGAAGTATTATTTTTGTGAAAAAAAGTTAGATGTCCATTTTTTTAAATATTCAAAAAAATTCCTGTGACGCACCTAAAGGGTTAATAAACTTCTTGAATGTGGTTTTGAGCACCTTAAGGGGTGCAGTTTTTAGAATGGTGTCACTTTTGGGTATTTTCTATCATATAGACCCCTCAATGTGGCTTCAAATGTGATGTGGTCCTAAAAATAAAATGATGTTGTAAAAATGAGAAATCGCTGGTCAACTTTTAACCCTTATAACTTCCTAACAAAAAAAAATTTGGGTTCCAAAATTGTGCTGATGTAAAGTAAACATGTGGGAAATGTTAGTTATCAAGTTTATTGTGTGCCGTATCTCTGTAATTTAAGGGCATAAAAATTCAAAGTTGGAAAATTGCGAAATTTTCAAAATTTTTGCCAAATTTCCATTTTTCTCACAAATAAACACAAGTTATTTGAATGAAATTTTACCACTAACATGAAGTACAATATGTCATGAGAAAACATTGTCAGAATCACCGGGATCCATGGAAGCGTTCTAGAGCTATGACCTCATAAAGGTACAGTGGTCAGAATTGTAAAAATTGGCCCGGTCATGAACGTGCAAACCACCCTTGGGGGTGAAGGGATAATGATTGCTGATAATATTTTACTGCAACATATCATGGACCCTAATGAGGCAAGTGAAATCCACACAATGACAGATGAGAACTGGTTTGGTGGCACAGAGAGGAGCTGTACAATATTAGCCAATGCTATGGCAGATCAAAGTTAACACTGAGGAACCTACTGCGCCCCTCCTTGTTTGTCATAAAGTCTGGTCCCTAAAGGGGTATTCCTATCTTGAACTTTCATTCCTGAGACAGGAATTCCTGATTCTAGGTCCCAAGAGGCAGAGTTACAAGAACATCTGAGCCCTGCTGTGCTATGTTGTTAGTGCCATTTTCATAAAAATGTATGGGAGTTCAAGTAAGGCTGGAGTCACAAACATCGCATAGCACTCGGACCGCTGTTAATCTATGGGGCAGCTCCCATCACCATTTTTTTTCTCGGCCGTATTATACGTGCGAGTGAAATCGCAGTATGCTGCTATTGTCACCGACACTTGCCAATAGAAGTCTATGGATGCGAGAAAAAAATCGCACACCACACTGACCATCAATGTAGCTTGCGAAAAATACGCACCGGTGTCCTTTGAAAAGCTGGCAATTCTTGTGCGGTGTACTGTAAAATCACACTGACAGATTAGAATAGAATAGATAGAATAGATATATACGCATAGAATAGGTGCATATATATATGTCAGCTACACACATATATATATATATAGATGCTGCCGGCGCTGCTTCAGAGTCTAGCACTGACGTCACTGATGCTGCGCTCCATCACAGCCTTACCTGCGCTGAACTCTGGAGCGTGGGAAAATGCCAGTTCATTTTCCCACGCTTCAGAGTTCAGTGCAAGTCTGGCTGTGAGGGAGTGCATCATCAGTGACGTCAACGCTATTCTCTGAAGCAGCGCTGACCACATTCATTCATCAGTGGTTTACAGCCGCGGCGGTTGCATCTTCGCATCGTCCTGGTTGTAAACTGTATATAGCCCAGATATGGATTTCGGCTTGGGACACAACGACGGACAGACATGGTATATTGGTTTGTTATTTTTTTTTATTACAGGAGAATGAGGGCATCGCAGGAATTAGAAGTATAATAAAGATGGGAAACTGTGTTGTGTTTAATTTCATTATAAGACTTTATTACAGCTGTGTCTATATTTAACCTGTAACAACTATAGGCTTAGTAATGGATCGGTGTCTTATTGACACCTCTCCATTACTAAGCCGAGGGCTTGATGTCACCTTGCAATTTAAAGGTCACATCAACCCAACAAATATTACCAAATATGCCACCGTTACAGGGCATAGGAAAAGAGAGAGGCTAAGTGCCGGAATTGGCGCATCTTAGAGATGCGCCTTTTTTTGGGTGGCTGAGGCTAGTTTCACACTTGCTTTTTTTTGCAGCGCGTTTTTCCAGCAAAAAAACGCATTGAAAAAACGCATACAAAAGCATACAACTGCTGCGTTTTTTCAAGCATTTTTATGAGCATGCATGAAAAAAACGCAGCGTTTTTATGCGTTTGTATGCGTTTTTAGTGCGTTTTTACCGCGTTTGCGTTTTTTCCAAACATTAGGTGGCCCCTCACACTAACCCAAACCATGACTTTACTAACCCTAACCCTAACCCTGACCCTAACCCTAACCCTGACCCTAACCCTGACCCTAACCCTAACCCTGACCCTAACCCTAACCCTAACCCTAACCCTGACCCTAACCCTGACCCTAACCCTAACCCTAACCCTAACCCTGACCCTAACCCTAACCCTAACCCTGACCCTGACCCTAACCCTGACCCTAACCCTAACCCTGACCCTAACCCTAACCCTAACCCTGACCCTAACCCTGACCCTAACCCTAACCCTAACCCTGACCCTAACCCTAACCCTAACCCTGACCCTAACCCTAACCCTAACTCTAACCCTGACCCTAACCCTAACCCTGACCCTAACTCTAACCCTAACCCTTAACCAAACCATACCCTGATCCTAAGCCTAACCCTGACCCTGACCCTAACCCTAACCCTAACCCTTAACCAAACCATACCCTGATCCTAACCCTAACCCTGACCCTGACCCTAACCCTAACCCTTAACCAAACCATACCCTGATCCTAACCCTAACCCTGACCCTGACCCTAACCCTAACCCTAACCCTTAACCAAACCATACCCTGATCCTAACCCTAACCCTGACCCTGACCCTAACCCTAACCCTTAACCAAACCATACCCTGATCCTAACCCTAACCCTGACCCTAACCCTAACCCTAACCCTTAACCAAACCATACCCTGATCCTAACCCTAACCCTGACCCTGACCCTAACCCTAACCCTAACCCTTAACCAAACCATACCCTGATCCTAACCCTAACCCTGACCCTAACCATAACCCTTAACCAAACCATACCCTGATCCTAACCCTAACCCTGACCCTGACCCTAACCCTAACCCTTAACCAAACCATACCCTGATCCTAACCCTAACCCTGACCCTGACCCTAACCCTAACCCTAACCCTTAACCAAACCATACCCTGATCCTAACCCTAACCCTGACCCTGACCCTAACCCTAATCCTTAACCAAACCATACCCTGATCCTAACCCTAACCCTGACCCTGACCCTAACCCTAACCCTAACCCTAAACCCCCTTTACTATCCCTAACTCTAACCCAAACCCCTAAATTCCATTGTCTAAACTAATTGTAAAAAAAAAAGCCCGAGCGCATACCGCAAAAAAAACGCATGCGCGGAAAAACGCGTACAAACGCATGTGTATGCGCACATAACCGCATCCCATGCAAAGTATAGGAAAAAAAAATGCATGCGCTATTTAGCGCTAAAATACCGCTAAAAAAAACGCAAGTGTGAAACCAGCCTGAGAGCTGGTGTTTGTGGGTCGCCCTCCCAGGGCTGTGGGATACTCGGTACCGGGCCGGTGTCAGAGGAATGGGTCACAGCAGCGGTGACCCAGTCCGTAGCCCTGGGCCCCCAAGTAATGGGGAATTGTTAATGGTGTAGTTCGTGACGCCACCTGTGGTGCTCGGCAAGTATGGTGTTAGGCCGACGCTGCATGTAGATCCTCTAGGACTGGTGGTGTGTGCAGCCAAGATGGTGAAGCTCCCCACAAGTGGAGCTGTAGTCCCAGGGCAGTGTAGATGTAGTATTGGAGGAGAGGCACAGATGGTGTAGGTGCTGGTACCCCAAATGTAGCGGTGCTGGAATAACTGGAGGACACCCGGGCATGCGGTTCCAAAGCTTTACTCACAGTCTGCAGTTCACACAGGTGCCTGCCTCCGTGCCGTGTTCTCCGGGTCAGGGCTCCAGCCAACCTCTGGGCAAGATAGGATTCCCCTTTCCAACACTCCGCCAACATGTACCTTTCCTGAACGTCTCCTCTAATGCGTCTTTAAGTGTGAAGTACCCCAGTACCGTGGTTCGCTGTAGTGCCTCTTGTCTCGGGTTCCTAAGACCCTTACTTGTATGACAGACAACTGTAGCCTGATCAGGGATCTCTATCTCCAGAGTCCCGTCTGTCTATTAAGGTTGCTGTTGTGTCCCAAGTCTATGATGGGAGTAAGGCGTTAGCGGCTTACTACTCCACCGGTGTCTGCTGCAGAACCATCAGTGTTCATACAACCTCGGGGAACGGGCCCCGGCCTTTGCACTCTGGACTGGCAGGGTTATCTATCTTTCTTCAACCTGCTTCCCACCGTCCTTCTTTCTCCTTCGTTCAGAACTGTTTTATCTTTCTTATGGAAGGTTAGGTTATCAGTCTTGTCAGTCTCCTACTCTGCCTTCCCTTTGCCAGCAGCCCAGATCACTGGGACCTGCTGCAGCATGTCCTTCAAACATCCATCCTTCTCCTTCTCCCCTCTCTAACCAACTAACTCCCAATCCTCACTCTTCCCACTCTTTGTGTCATCTTACTCCACCCGTCTCCCAGCACATCTCGTGTTACGAAGTCAGGGACCACGAAAGGTGCTCTGCTACCTTCCCAGCATAAAGCATGGATGGGACCCTGCTGAAAATCCTGTGTGTGGGGTGCAGGTGTGGAGTGTGGTCTGGAGCCCCCCACCTTACCCGAATAGTGGGGTACCACACCTTAGGAGAAGGTGCAGTACCTCTGTGGCGACTGAAGCCTCAGGGGCCCCACATTTGTAGCCAGGCAGTGGCCAATAACCATAGCCCCTTCCTAGGTTATGAATATCAGCCCGCAGCCGTCTGCATAGCCTATTCTGGTTATTAATTATAGGGGGACCCCAATTGATTTTTTTGGGGGGTCCCCCATTTTAATAGCCAGTAAAGGCTAAATATACAGCTGTGAGCTGATATTAATAGCCTAGGAAGATCCATGGGTATTACTCCCTTCCAAGGCTTTAAACATCTGCCCCAGTCACTGGCTTTCCCTCTCTGGTTTGGAAAGTTGCACGGGAACCCACGCCATTTTTTCCCGTAAATTTATCTTTTATTAATTAAATACAAGTACAGTAATTTGCAGACACACTGTACTAATTGCATTTGTCACACATATCTATATATCCACCTATTCTGCATCTATTTTCTGTATGTAATCCATGTCTTGTATCCTGGTGGCTCCTGTAGTGATTTTACAGAAGTCGACAAATGAATTACCGGCTATCCTTCTGTCTATCTATGTATGAAATATAAAGACATATCTAATATATATAAAGCTCAATGTGTGTGTGTATGTATGTTTGTATGTATGTATGTGTGTATGTCTCGGATTGGCATCTGCACCGTCGCAGCTACAGCCACAAAATTTTGCACAGTCACACGTATGGACTCTGAGAGCATCATAGGCTATGTTGTGAGGTGAAATTTTAACCCCATGCCTTCCAATTTACCAAACAATTTTGCCTATTATTCTTATCATTTCTATGGTGTTATCGTCCTTCTGTAAAGCAGTCAGTATCACACAGGATAGGATTAGATACACAGCTCAGCAGTCAGTATCACACAGGAGAGGATTAGACACATGGCTCAGCTGTCAGTATCACACAGGATAGGATTAGATACACAGCTCAGCAGTCAGTATCACACAAGATAGGATTAAATACACAGCTCAACAGTCAGTATCACACAGGATAGGAATATAGATACATGACTCAGCAGACAGTATCACACAGGATAGGATTAGATACACAGCTCAGCACACAGTATCACACAGAATAGTATTAGATAGACGGCTCAGCAGACAGTATCACACAGAATAGGATTAGATACACGGCTCAGCAGTCGGTATCACACAGGATAGGATTAGATACACAGCTCAGCAGTCAGTATCTACAGGATAGGATTAGATACACGGCTGAGCAGTCAGTAACATACATGATAGGAGTAGGTACACGGCTCAGCAGTCAGTATCACACAGGATAGGGTTAGATACACGGCTCAGCAGACGGTATCACACAGGATAGGATTAGATATACTGCTCAGCAGTCACTATCACACAGGATAGGATTAGATACACGGCTGAGCAGTCAGTAACACACGATAGGATTAGATACACAACTCAGCAGAAAGTATCACACAGGAGAGGATTAGGTACACAGCTCAGCAGACATTATCACACAGGATAGGGTTAGATAAACAGCTCAGAAACAGGATGTGCCAAAGGTGAGGACATTTTCATTCCAAAAATTCCACTCATTCCATCTGATTTGTTTTTTGATTTTAAACGCCTCCAGTTTCCAGTTGAACTGCTATTCACAATGTCCATTAACAATGCTCAGGGACAGTCCTTGAAAGTAGTAGGGATCGATTTGCAATCTCCACGCTTTTCTCATGGTCAACTTTATGTGATCTGTTCAAGAGTTGGAACTGCCAAAAATCTTTTTATCTTTGCACCGAAAGGAAAAACCAAAAATGTTGTTTATCAAAAGGCTATTGAATGAGTTGAAAATAAAATACTATCAATACTTGGGTAATCGTTTAGTTAATTTGTGTTGCAAATCTGTAGTGTTGAATATATGATGTGAAATGTTTTTATGTGCAATATAATCATTATAATTTGTTATAACTAACCACAGTTGGTTACTATGCCCAGGCAACGCCGGGCTCTTCAGCTATATATCTATTCTAGCATAACCTATTCTATACTGTATGCAGTGCGGCAGATCATTTGCCAGCTTTTAATCTATCGATTATATATATACAGTACAGACCAAAAGTTTGGACACACCTCCTCATACAAAGAGTTTTCTTTATTTTCATGACTATGAAAATTGTAGACTCACTCTGAAGGCATCAAAACTATGAATTAACACATGTGGAATTATATAATTAACATAAAAGTATGAAACAATGGAAAATATGTCTTATATTCTAGGTTCTTCAAAGTAGCCACCTTTTGCTTTGATTACTGCTTTGCACACTCTTGGCAATCTCTTGATGAGCTTCAAGAGGTAGTCACCGGTGGTTACATTTTAACACCCAACTTTCTCCCCAGAGAAGCTTCTGCCAGAAATGCCTGATTGCATCTTATTCCCTCTTCTTATCGGTGGAGTGCGGAGAGGTGGCTGTTTTGCCTAACAGTCATTAAAGGTGTTTGGGCCCCTGTAGGCTAAGTTCCCTGTGGACTCATTCTTGATCTTACAGGGGCAGTTCACTTTGGACAGTCCATATTATTCTTTAGGGACCTTTCAGACAGGCTGACTGGGCGGATGTACAACCATTGCACAAGTTAGTAGAGCGTTGATCCATTTTTGCTTTATCAGTGCTTGATGTCAGAAAATATGCCCAAGTAAAATGCCTTTTTTTAGAAGTATTCCTTGACCATAGTAAGATGACATTATCCTCCTGCTAGGATTTCTTCCCTCCCCCAGCGGTCAGCTGTAATATGTGAGGAACCAGACAGGAAGAGTTCAATTTCTCGATAGCACCACCTCGTGAAAGGTGGAATTAAAGGGGTTGACTGAACATGGGAGAAAAGTCTGCAGACTGTCAAGTTGTGACCGCATGTTTTCCCGATTTTCCTGGTATTGCTGGGGCAAGCGGGCTGTCACGTAACTCATCCTTCTCTCATCTCACTTTGATTGAGACTGAACATATCTAGTTGGTAAGTGAATTGTATACATGGGTCACATGATCGCCCACTCGCACCTGCCAGTACCATTAAATGCTGTCTCGTATAGTGACTTCAGATTTGTACCAAACCTGAACAACCCCTTTAAGTATTGAAAATGGGATGGTCTCTCTGCTACGAGACATGCCTTGTATGGTCTGTGTTTATGTTGCTGTATGCAACTGTGGTGGCTGATATCCTATGGGGCTTCCTCCTCTCTGCCGAATTGTTACATTGATTCACTGCGGATTGTCTCGTTAGATTATGTAATGTGCCAGAATCGCCTGAAAATGAATGTCTTGTTCTTTTATGGAATAAAGGGACTAGAACGGCTTCTCCCTCCCTGCACACATCTGCCTGGCAAAGTCTAGATAGCACAGGAAATGTTGTAAGCTCCTTGTCCTGTGTTTGGTAGCCTCCTCAACTGGTGAGCTGCCGGCCCTGACCCAGAGGCGTAGCTAGGGTTTCGGTTCAGGGGGGGCGAAACTTCTGAGTGGGCCCCTAACTAGGTAACTTTGATTACAACTCGGTGACGCACCCTAATAGTGGATGTAGGAGATGACTGCGCTGTTACTGAAAACAATCCCTATATAAAGACCAATACTGATATTACCACCATATGGTCAGTGGTAAATACCAGTCTTACAGAACATACAAGTGTTTACTGCACAGTTATAGATGGTGTCTTACCGCTGACGATCTTTCTGATGGAATCGTTCACTTTTCACGTCTTTTCCATCTGGCCCAGACCGACATGACAGCTCCTCCAGTCACGACTCTCCTACAGAGAATACAACGACACGTTTCACTTCTCATATTCCAGCCCCATCTCCATCTATCTCCAACATGCACAAACCCCTCATCCTGCTGATACCCCAAGGCTGAGCCACTGCTGCCGTATGTCCCTATTACTGCACCTGATACCCCAATACTGAGCCGCTGTTGCCATATGTGTCACTATTACTGCACCTGATACCCCAATACTGAGCCACTGCTGCCGTATGCGTCCCTATTACTGCACCTGACACCCCAATGCTGAGCCGCTGCTGCGGTATGTGTCCCTATTACTGCACCTGACACCTCAATGCTGAGCCGCTTGCTGCCGTGTGTGTCCCTATTACTGCACCTGATACCCCAATACTGAGCCACTTCTGCCATATGTGTCCCTATTACTGCACCTGATACCCCAATACTGAGCCACTGCTGCCGTATGTATCCCTATTACTGCACCTGACACCCCAATTCTGAGCCGCTGCTGCCGTATGTGACCCTATTACTGCACCTGACACCTCAATGCTCAGCCGCTTGCTGCCGTATGTGTCCCTATTACTGCACCTGATACCCCAATACTGAGCTGCTGCTGCCGTACGTGTCCCTATTACTGCACCTGATACCCCAATGCTGAGCCGCTGCTGCCATATGTGTCCCTATTACTGCACCTGATACCCCAATGCTGAGCCGCTGCTGCCGTATGTGTCCCTATTACTGCACTTGATACCCCAATGCTGAGCCACTGCTGCCATATGTGTCCCTATTACTGCACCTGATACCCCCTATACACACATGGCTCTGCTCTCCACCCCCTATACACACATGGCTCCGCTCGGTACACCTTGTACACATGCAGCTCTGCTCCGTACATCTTGTACACACGTGGCTCTGCTCCGTACACGCTGTACACACGCGGCTCTGCTCCGTACACGCTGTACACACGTGGCTCTGCTCTGTACACATGCGGCTCTGCTCCGTACACTCTGTACACACGCGGCTCTGCTCTGTACATGCTGTACACGTGCGACTATGCTCCGTACATGCTGTACACCCGCGGCTCTGCTCCCTACACCTTGTACACACGCAGCTCTGCTCCGTACACCTTGTACACACGCAGCTCTGCTCCGTACACCCCGTACACACGGCTCCGCTCCGTACACCTTGTACACAAACAGCTCCGCTCCGTACACCTTGTACACAAACGGCTCCGCTGCGTACACCTTAAGCACAAACAGCTCCGCTCACCCCATACACACACGGCTCCACTTCTCCATACACCTCAAACATGCATATATGTGCTCTGTACACCTTCTACACACACGGCTCCACTCTGTACACCTCATACACAAACAGCTCTTCTACATTCACCCTGTAAACCCCTCCTGACCCCACACAGAAACTTCACCTCATCCAGCACAATGACAACCAGCACAGCAGAGTCCTGCAGCTGTGGAAGGTATGGCCCCCGTCGAGTGTCCGGGCCGGAACCAAGGGAGCCGTCATCTGGGTTCCGGGGGAAACTGTCCCCAAGGGACAGAGTTCGGGGATGGGCTGTTGTGACAGACAGATGGGCTGGGGGAGAGACCAGTATAACGGAGGCGGGGAATTTCCGGGATGATGAGTCAGCAGACCGAGACAGAGGCAGCAGGAGACCGTGGGAGCGACTGAAAGCTAGAGCGACTTACCAGTGCCAGGGAAGACGCTCACTGAGGACTCCAGAGGGATGGCGCAAAGCCCATGCTGCCCCACTCCAGCCCGCGGCCACTGCAGCCCCAGTTTGACCCGTGGCCGCTGCCGCCTCACCTCAGCCTGCGGCTGCTGCCTACCCATTGGCTGCGCAGATGGCCTGTCATTCACCACCTCACATCGCTGCCGCTTGCCCCAGTCCGGGGGCTGTGGCCCATCCGTCCAAGGACTCCGCCGGGACCTGTGGGGCTCCAGTGTCATCAGCGCGCCAGAGCGTGCGAAGCCATCGTCAACGCCTCAGCAACTGGGCCCAGTGACTACTACGCCGAAAGACCATCACCCTGAATGGCGAGGGGCGTCTGGACGGCTAAGTTGACTACATAACTAGTCGGCCATACCGTGGCCCTATACTTTAGTTACCGGCTATTGCCGTAAGTAGTTGTGTTCTACCCGCTTGTGTTTGCTTGTATAGAACCCCTGTGAGGGCAACCCGTGTTACCCCTTTTGTTGATCAGGCCGTGACTGAGGGAAGTTCCCTCTAGTCTTATAAACGTTACTATAGAAAGCACCAAATTGTCTCGCAACTCGTCACTGCATCCTGCGTACCTGCAAACACCACATTTGGCATAGTCGGCAGGATACAGTCTCCGAGCGCGGACGGCGGTACACCTGATCAGAGTGGGGCTGCAGGCGCTGATGATGATGGGGGCCCCTGCTCTTGCATCTCCCTGGGGGCTATGCTAAGTAACTTGCCCCGGTTTTCTGGCTCCAATACGCTGTTGTGGAGCTGGACAGAACGTATGCGGGCCGGGCCGGGTGGCAGAAGAGGCAATTGCCCCCCGGGCCGCTCCCCCAGCACCTCTACAGGGCCGGCCGCACAGCAGATTGTGCGCAGCCGTGCCCGCTGTACTGTGACGCGGCCAGCAGCAAACAAAGCCACAACTGGGAGCTGTGCACCTCCGTCACCTTGATGGCTGCACAGCTTCTGGGCCGCTGCCAGTGCCTGCACCTGCAGTCCCGCTCCCTCTCTCTCCACTTCCGGGTCAGGCGTGCACGATGACGTCATCGCGCACGCCGACATGTACCAGAGTCCGGACTGTTGTGAGTTCATTTTCCCCTTCACTACTGAGGCCCGGGGAACTCCCTCTTCTGGTGAAGAAAGGTAGTGAGCCTGATTGTCAGACACCTGGGGCTGATTATGATGACTGGCTGAGTGGAGTTGATGACTGGATATAAGGCTGCCGACGCCCTTCTGGCCTGCGGGTGATTTATCTGTGGACTTCTAGGAAACCAGTCTGATTCCTGCTCATCTAAAGCTAAGATTTCTGCTTTGCCTTTTTGCATTAGTGTTTTGTTTTCCTTGCTTTTCTGGATTCTGCCATTCCCTGCTGGGGTGAGCTGAATCTCCTTTTGCCTGTTGCTCTGTCTTCAGAATATTCCTGAGTACTGACATAGCTTTTTTGAAGCCTAGCGTCTTCAGGGCCTTTTTTACTGTCAGTTGGTTGGCTCTTATTTTCATAGGGTTTTTCACGGATTGCAGACAGCAGCCTTCCTGTCCTTTCCTATCTAAGCTAGCGTGGGCCCCATCTTTGCTCAGTCTATCTTTCTGTCTGTGTTTTGTTCTTTCTTCTTGCTTCACCGTCATTATATGTGGGGGGCTGCCTTTTGCTTTGGGGTCTGCTCTGGGGCAGTTTAGATTTCCCTTTCTGTCTTTAGGCTATGTAGTCCTCCGGCTGTGATCGAGGGGCCTAGGGCATCGTAGGAGCCCCCCACGGCTACTGCTAGTTGTGTTGATAGGTTCAGGGGTCTGCAATCCGATAGCTGCCAACATCTCTGGTTTTCTGGACTTAGCTAGCATTTCTATTTTTGCCTCCTACGGTGACTCAATCATAACAGAATCACCCGCCATACCGCAGATTCTAGGGTACTCAATAGCAGGAAAGAATTGTATAAAAAGGAAAAAAAAAAAAGTGTGTATATTTTTTCCTCTATATCTCTGAGGCCGTAGGGGGAATTTTTTTTTTCTCTCAATGGAGATAAAGCAATTGTCTGATCGTGTGGAGCAGCTCGCTGCGGAAGTGCGGGGAATTTCCGCCTACCTTGCTCATTCACATGCTGCTGAACCAAAGATTCCTACACCTGATGTATTTTTTGGGGATCGGTCTAAATTTTTGAATTTCAAAAATAATTGTAAATTATTTTTTGCCTTGAAGCCTAACTCGTCAGGGAGCTCCGCGCAGCAGGTTAAAATTGTCATCTCTTTGCTGCGTGGCGATCCCCAGGATTGGGCGTTTTCTTTGAAACCAGATGATCCTATTCTGATTAATGTGAACGCATTTTTTCAGGCCTTGGGGTTTTTGTATGACGAACCTAATGCCATTGATCAGGCTGAAAAGACCCTGCTGGCATTGAACCAGGGTCGTGATTCTGCAGAATTGTACTGTCAAAAATTCCGAAAGTGGGCAGTACTTACTACCTGGAATGATAATGCCTTGGCTGCTCTCTTTCGGAAGGGGTTGTCAGAAGCCATAAAAGATACTATGGTGGGATTTCCTGTTCCCTCTGGTCTTGACGATTCTATGTCTTTAGCCATTCAGGTTGATCGGCGTTTACGTGAACGCAGAGCTGCACGAGAGGTGTTGCCACCTGTTGAACAGATGTCTGAACCTATGCAATGTGATAGAGTTTTTTCCAGAGAGCAGCGTCAGGAGTTCAGAAGGCGTAATAAGTTGTGTTTTTTCTGTGGAGATGCCTCGCATATTATTTCTGTCTGTCCTAAACGCGAGAAACGCTTTGCACACACGTTTTCTGTTGGTGGTGTTCAACCTAAGTTTCTTTTGGTTATTACTCTGATCTGCTCCCTGTCCACATTTTCCGCCAAGGCTTTTGTGGATTCGGGAGCAGCTCTAAACCTAATGGACTTGGATTTTGCTAAACGTTGTGGATTTCCGATGACACCTCTGCAGACGCCTATCCCTTTGAGGGGGATTGATGCTACTCCTTTGGCTAAAAATAAACCTCAGTTTTGGACCCAGGTGGTAATGCGGGTCGCCCCAGACCATCAAGAAAATTGCAGGTTTTTGGTGTTACATAATCTGCATGATACTATTGTTCTGGGGTTTCCCTGGTTACAAATTCATAATCCAGTTTTGGATTGGAAATCTGTGTCTGTGGTGAGTTGGGGTTGTCGGTGTGCCTTTAGTGAGGCTCCGGTGTTTTCCACCTCTCCTCAGTCGCATGATGTTCCTGATTATTTGGCGGACTTTTATGATGTATTTAGTGAGAATGAATCTGCGTCTCTGCCTCCTCATAGGAGTTATGACTGTGCTATTGAACTGAGCCCGGGGTGTAAATTTCCCATGGGTCGGCTCTTCAATTTATCTGTACCCGAGCACGAGGCTATGCGATCCTATATTAAGGAGGCGTTGGAGAAGGGTCATATTAGACCATCCTCGTCACCCTTAGGTGCCGTTTTTTTTTTTTGTAGCCAAAAAGGATGGATCATTAATACCTTGTATTGATTATCGTGCTCTCAACAAAATTACTGTTAAATATCAGTATCCGTTACCCCTGATTTCTGATCTACCTGGTGATGCCTTTTGGGCTCACTAATGCCCCTTCTGTCTTCCAGTGCTTCATGAACGATATTTTACGAGATTTTGTCGATAAATTTTTGATTATCTATCTGGATGATATTTTGATCTTCTCCAAGGATTGGGATTCTCATGTGGAACATATTCGGACTGTGTTCCGGATCTTGAGGGAGAATTCCCTGTATGTCAAAGGATCTAAATGCCTTTTTGGAGTACAGAGGATTTCTTTTTTGGGATTTATTTTGTCCCCGTCAACTATTGAAATGGACCCGGCCAAGGTACAGGCCATTTACGATTGGGTTCAGCCCACTTCTTTGAAGGCCCTCCAGAAGTTTTTGGGTTTTGCTAATTTTTATCGGAAATTTATAGCAAAATTTTCTAGTATTGCCAAGCCATTGACTGATTTGACTAAGAAGGGTGCTGATGTGTTACATTGGTCTCCGGAGGCTGTTTCTTCCTTTCAGGAGCTGAAGCGAAGATTCACCTCCGCCCCGGTTTTGCGGCAACCTGATGTCTCACTTCCGTTCCAGGTAGAGGTGGATGCTTCTGAGATTGGTGCAGGAGCTGTTTTGTCCCAAAAGGATCCTGTAACATCTAAAATGAATCCCTGTGCTTTCTTTTCCCGAAAGTTCTCTCCATCTGAACGTAACTATGATGTGGGGAATCGGGAACTGTTAGCCATGAAATGGGCATTTGAGGAGTGGAGACATTGGTTGGAGGGAGATAAGCATCAAGTCGTGGTCCTCACTGACCACAAGAATTTGATTTACCTTGAGTCGGCTAAGCGCTTGAACCCTAGACAGGCTAGGTGGGCCTTGTTTTTTACACGTTTTGATTTTGTGGTTTTTTTCTTCCTGGAACTAAGAATGTCAAGGCTGACGCCCTCTCTAGGAGCTTCTTTGCTGATTCTCCTGTGGTGACCAAGCCTGCTACCATTTTAGGCGAAGGGGTAGTTCTTTCTGCCATCTCGCCCGATTTGAGACGTGCTCTGGAAGAGTTCCAGGAGGACAAACCTGAGCGTTGTTCCAGTGGAAAGTTGTATGTTCCTGACCAGTGGAAGAAGAGAGTGATGTCTGAAGTTCCTTGTTCTGCTTTGGCTGGTCATCCAGGTATTTTTGGTACTAGAGATCTGGTGAGTCGGTCTTTTTGGTGGCCCTCCTTGTCTCGTGATTTCAGGAATTTTGTGCAGTCCTGTGGGACGTGCTCCCGGTCTAAATCGTGTTCTCGCTCTAGTGGGTTGTTGATGCCTTTGCCTGTCCCCAAGAGGCCATGGACCCATATTTCAATGGATTTCATCTCTGATATGCCTGTCTCTCAAAGGATGACTGTTATTTGGGTGATTTGTGATAGGTTCTCTAAGATGGTTCATCTTGTACCACTCCCTAAGTTGCCGTCTTCCTCTGAATTGGTGCCCCTGTTTTTACAACAGGTGGTTCGCTTGCACGGGATTCCTGAGAACATTGTATCTGACAGAGGAGTCCAGTTTGTGTCTAGATTTTGGAGAACTTTCTGTTCCAAGCTGGGAATTCAGTTGTCCTTCTCCTCTGCTTTTCACCCTCAGACCAATGGGCAGACAGAGAGAACAAACCAGACCTTGGAGTCATATTTGAGATGTTTTATTTCTGCTGATCAGGATGATTGGGTTTCATTTTTGCCCTTGGCCGAATTTGCTTTAAATAATAGAGCTAGTTCTGCCACTTTGATGTCTCCTTTTTTTTGTAACTTTGGGTTTCATCCTCGATTTTCTTCAGGGCAGGTGGAGCCCTCTGCCTGCCCAGGGGTTGACACTGTGGTGGAGAGAATGCACCAGATCTGGGACCAAGTGGTGGATAAGTTATCTCTCTCCCAGGAAAAGGCCCAGTGGTTTTCCAACCGACATAGGACCATTGGTCCCCAATTTAAGGTTGGTGATATGGTGTGGTTATCATCAAAAAATATTGCTATGAAGGTGGCTTCTCCTAAGTTTAAGCCTAGATTTATTGGACCTTACAAGATTTTGGAGATTATTAATCCGGTCTCTTTTCGTTTGGCTCTTCCTGTCACATTTAAAATCCATAATGTGTTCCATAAATCTTTGTTGAAGAGGTTTGTTGAACCTGTTGTTCCGGGGGTTGCACCTCCAGACCCTGTATTGGTTGAAGGTAACATGGAATATGAGGTAGAGAAAGTACTGGATTCCCGTCTGGCTAGACGGAGACTCCAGTATTTGGTTAAGTGGAAGGGTTATGGTCAGGAGGATAATTCCTGGGTCTCTGCCTCTGATATTCATGCCAAAAGATTGGTGCGTGCCTTTCATCAGGCTCACCCTGATCGCCCTGGTGGCGTGGTTGAGGGTTCGGTGACCCCTCCTCAAGGGGGAGGTACTGTTGTGAATTCATTTTCCCCTTCACTACTGAGGCCCGGTGAACTCCCTCTTCTGGTGAAGAAAGGTAGTGAGCCTGATTGTCAGACACCTGGGGCTGATTATGATGACTGGCTGAGTGGAGTTGATGACTGGATATAAGGCTGCCGACGCCCTTCTGGCCTGCGGGTGATTTCTCTGTGGACTTCTAGGAAACCAGTCTGATTCCTGCTCATCTAAAGCTAAGATTTCTGCTTTGCCTTTTTGCATTAGTGTTTTGTTTTCCTTGCTTTTCTGGATTCTGCCATTCCCTGCTGGGGTGAGCTGAATCTCCTTTTGCCTGTTGCTCTGTCTTCAGAATATTCCTGAGTACTGACATAGCTTTTTTGAAGCCTAGCGTCTTCAGGGCCTTTTTTACTGTCAGTTGGTTGGCTCTTATTTTCATAGGGTTTTTCACGGATTGCAGACAGCAGCCTTCCTGTCCTTTCCTATCTAAGCTAGCGTGGGCCCCATCTTTGCTCAGTCTATATTTCTGTCTGTGTTTTGTTCTTTCTTCTTGCTTCACCGTCATTATATGTGGGGGGCTGCCTTTTGCTTTGGGGTCTGCTCTGGGGAAGTTTAGATTTCCCTTTCTGTCTTTAGGCTATGTAGTCCTCCGGCTGTGATCGAGGGGCCTAGGGCATCGTAGGAGCCCCCCACGGCTACTGCTAGTTGTGTTGATAGGTTCAGGGGTCTGCAATCCGATAGCTGCCAACTTCTCTGGTTTTCTGGACTTAGCTAGCATTTCTATTTTTGCCTCCTACGGTGACTCAATCACAACACCGGACCCTGGAAGCAGAGAGGCGCTGCTGGGGAGCGGGCGGCTGTGAGGTAAGTATGGCAAACTTTTTTTTTCTTTATGACATGAATTAAATGTGTGAGGGGGTGTGGGGGCTGCAAATGATGAATGGGGAGTGAGTGGGGCCGCAAATGATGAAGGGGTGAATGGGGCCACACATGATGGAGGGGGGTGAGTGGGGCCGCACATTATGGAGGGGGGTTAATGGGGCCACACATGATGGAAAGGGGTGAATGGGGACGCCCGGCCGCACATGATGAAGGGGGGTGAATGGGGCCGCACATGATGGAGGGGTGTGAATGGAGCCGCACATGATGGAGGGGGGTGAATGGGGCCACACATGATGGAGGGGGGTGAATGGGGCCGCACATGATGGAGGGGGGGTGAGTGGGGCCGCACATGATGAAGGGGGGGTGAGTGGGGCCGCACATGATGAAGGGGGGTGAGTGGGGCCACACATGATGAAGGGGGGGTGAGTGGGGCCGCACATGATGAAGGCGGGGTGAGTGGGCCCGCACATGATGAAGGGGGGGTGAGTGGGGCCGCACATGATGAAGGGGGGGTGAGTGGGGCTGCACATGATGAAGGGGGGTGAGTGGGGCCGCACATGATGAAGGGGGGGTGAGTGGGGCCGCACATGATGAAGGGGGGGTGAGTGGGGCCGCACATGATGAAGGGGGGGTGAGTGGGGCCGCACATGATGAAGGGGGAGTGAGTGGGGCTGCACATGATGAAGGGGGGGTGAGTGGGGCTGCACATGATGAAGGGGGGATGAGTGGGGCCGCACATGATGAAGGGGAGTGCGGGGGTTGCAAATGATGAAGAGGAGGTGAGTGGGGCTGCAAATGATGAAGTTATGGGAGGCGGGCTGCACTTGACAATGGGGGTAAGGGGGATTGCACATGATGACTGGGGGTAAGGGAGATTGCACATGATTAAGTAGGGGGAGTTTGGCTGCACATGGGAAGTGGGGGTTAAGGGGACTGCACAGGATGAATTGGGGGTAAGGGGGACTGCACATGATGAATTGGTGGGTAAGGAGGATTGCACATGATGAAGGGGGTGAGTGGGGCTGTACATGATGAAGGGGGGTGAGTGAGGCTGTACATGATGAAGGGGGGTGAGTGAGGCTGCATATGATGAAGTGGGGGGAGTGGGGCTACACTTGATGACAGGGGTAAGGGGGATTGCACATGATGACTGGGGGGTAAGGGAGATTGCAAATGATGAAGTTGGGTGATTTGGGCTGCACATGATGAAGGTGGGGGGAGTTCGGCTGCACATGGGATGTGGCGGTTAAGGGGACTGCACAGGATGAATTAGGGGTAAGTGGGAATGCACATGAATTGGGGGTTTAGGGGAACTGCACATGATGAATTGGGGGTAAGGAGTACTGCACATGATGACAGGGGAGTGGGGCGGCAAATGAAGTGGGGGGTAAGGGGGACTGAACATGATGAAGTGAGCGGAAGGGGACTGCACATGATGAAATGGAAGGGGGATAGGGGGCTGCAAATGATGAAGGGGCACTGCAGATGAAGTGAGGGGGTGATAGGGGACTGCAATGGATGAAATAAGTGGACATCAAATTAAAATGGGGGACTGCAAATGATGAAGTAAGGGAGAGGACGGGGGACTGCAAATGATCAATTCAGTGTGAGTGACGGGGCACAGCAATTTAATTGAAGGTGGGGGGTAAGGAGTAAGGAGAGCAAATGATGAATTGAAGGTGGGGGCTGGGGAGAGCAAATGATGATCTATGGGGAGAACAAATAATGAATTTTGAGAGTGGGGGAGTAAATGATGTATTGAATGTGGGGTAGAGCAGTTGATGATGAATAGAGGGTGGGAGAGAAAGACATGACAATGAATTGAGGCAGGATGGGCATGTAAATGTAATGAATCGGGGTAAGGGTTAGAGCAGGAGGTACATAGTGGGGGACCTTGAGAATGAAGTGCCTGGTAATGAATTGGGGAAAAGAGTACAGGTGCTAATTAATTTATATATTAAATGGGGAAAGTTGCTATTTATAGTTAGTGGGTGCACAGTGGCGGATTATAATTTATATTTGGAATGATGGGTAGCATAATAACCAATTATATATTGATTGTGGGTGCACGTCTGTATTCAGATGTGTAGTGTAGAAGAAATGGAAAAAGTGGGGAATGTGCTCTGAAAGTGGTGCTCTAGTAACTGTGTTATTTTACGCAGGGTCGAGTCCTGGCTGTAAGAAGTAATGGCTGTCTGTGCTTGATGAAAAAGAAAAGCAATTATGAAGGACTTCAGCTAGAGACGTCACTGGTGAGTCAGTGTGTTACCTGTGCACTGGCACTATACACTGTATACTATATACATTATCATCGGTGATCACTGTATTACCTGTACACTGACACTTTATACAGAGCTCCTGTGTATAAGATCACTGGTAATCACTGTATTACCTGTACACTGACACTATACACTGTATACTATATATAGCTGTCCTGTGTATGATTTCACTGATGAGCACTGTATTACCTGTACACTGACACTATAAACAGAGCTGCTGTGTGTAATGTCACTGGTGATCCATGTATTACCTGTAAACTGACACTTTATACAGAGCTCCTCTGTATAATGTCACTGGTGATCACTGTATTACCTGTACACTGACACTATACACTGTATACTATATATAGCTGTCCTCTGTATGATTTCACTGATGATCGCTGTATTACCTGTACACTGACACTATAAACAGAGCTGCTGTGTGTAATGTCACTGGTGATCAGTGTATTACCTGTACACTGACACTATATACAGAGCTCCTGTGTATAATGTCACCAGTGATCACTGTATTACCTGTACACTGACAGTAAATACAGAGTTTCTGTATACAATGGCACTTAGTATTATGTTGTTTTTTTTTTTATTAATGATCAGTATTGTAATATTCAGTCACTATGTGGTGGTAATATGTACTCTGACCATGGTGCGGTGGTATTTGTTCCTTGTATGTGGTATTATTCAGTCACTATGTTGTGGTAAAATGTGGTCTGGCCAAGGTGTGGCGGTATTTGTTCCATGTATGTGGTAATATTCGGTCACTATGTGGTGGTAATATGTGGTCTGGCCATGGTGCGGTGATATTTGTTCCTTGTATGTAGTAATTTTTTGGTCACTATGTGTTGGTAATATGTGGTCTGGCCAAGGTGTGGCGGTATTTGTTCTTTGTATGTGGTATTATTCGGTCACTATGTGCAGGTAATATGTGGTCTGGTCATGGTGTGACAATATTTGTCCCTTGTATGTGGTATTAATGGTTGTTTAAAAAAAAATGTAAATGTATGTGACTCATTCCATTAAAGAAAAATACATAAATATATATTTATTTTTAATAGTTTAGAGTAGACTAGGTCCCAGCCGAAAGAGTCTCCCGTGTCGTGGTATCAGCTTAAAAATTATTTTGGCCAGAACAGAAGTTGCTGGTTATGTATGTGATCTGGTGTTTGATGGGAACTGTGAGGCTGAGTTCACACGTGGCATTTTTTTCGCGTTTCCGCGGCGGTTTTAACCGCGCGATTTTGCCGCAAAAACGCGAAAAATAAGCATCCCATGCATTCCTATGGGATTCCGCAATGCTGTGCTAATGCTGCGGTTTTTACCGCGGCGGAATCGCTTCGCGGTAAAAACCGCAGCATGCTCATTAAATTGCGGAATCGCGGCGATCCCGCACCCATAGGAATGCATTGTTCCGCTTACTTTCCGCATGTGGCTGTGCACACCATGCGGAAAGTAAGCAGAACAATTGCGGATGGTACCCACGGTCCGGAGGAGAGGAGACTGTCCTCCGGGCTTTGGGTACCATATCCCTGTAAAAAATAGAATTTTAAAATAAAAAATATTGTTATTCTTACCTTCCGGCGTCCCGCGCAGTCTTCCTGCCTCTCTTCACGCTCCCGTTCCCAGTAAGCCTTTGCGAAAATGCCCGCGATGGCGTCCGTTCTCGCGGGATCGCGAAGTTTCGCGGTCATTCACGCGACGTCATCGCGAATTACCGCGAGACGTCGCGATGCCGCGAGAACTGACGTCATCGCGGGCATTTTCGCAAAGGATTACTGGGAACGGATGCACGGGACGTCGGAGGGTAAGAATAACACCATTTTTTATTTTTTTTTACATTCTATCTTTTACTACTGATGCTGCATAGGCAGCCTCAGTAGTAAAAAGTTGGTCACACTGGTCAAACACTATGTTTGACGAGTGTGACCAACCTGTCAATCAGTTCTCCAAGCGATGCTCCAGATCTCTTGGAGAACGCTAGCATTCTGCAAGCTAATTACGCTTGCAAAATGCTAGTTTTTCCGCGGGAAAATCGCGGGAATTTAAAATGCGATTTTCCCGCGGACTGGAATTACAGAATTCTCGCGGGAATTTCCGCGAGAATTCCGGTACGTGTGCACTTAGCCTTAATATCTGATCGGTGAGGATGTGGTGGAGAAGTTGAGTTTTTCCAAGAGTGGGACGGTGGAGGCGGAGCTGGTGTGGAACCTGGGCGAAGTCTCAAGGGAACCCAAAAATTTTGCCAGTATGGGACCCCGAAATTCCTAGTGGAAGCCCTGGTCTGTCTGATAAGCTGCAGACCGCAGCTTCCTGAGACTTCAGTGTGCTCACGCAGACAGCGTGATTACATTATTGTCTCATGCCGCTCTGGGAACCAGAAGAGAAAATGTAGGCTGCAGTGCCAGGAATCAGGACGAGGTGAGTATAAACTTCTTTATTTTTAATATGGAGAACTGGGGCCATCCTTCTATATATATAGGAGAACAGGGGTCTCTTATACTATATATATGGGGAGAACTGGGGCCGTCACACTATATATATGGGGAGAACTGGGGCCATCATACTATATATATATATGAGGAGAACTGGGGCCATCATACTAGATATGTGGGCAACTGGGGCCATCGCACTATATTTATAGTGGGAACTGGGACCATCGCATTATATATACTATATATATCCCATATCTCTATAGTAAGCTCGGTTCTGCTCCTATATCTCTGTAGTAAGCTTGGTTCTGCTCCCTTATCTCAATAGTAAAGGCTGATCTGCTCCCATATTTCTGGAGTAAGCAGCTCAGTTCTGCTCCAAATCTTTGTAGTAAGCTCGGTTCTGCTCCCATACCGCTGTAGTAAGCTCGGTTCTGCTCTCATATCTCTGTAGTAAGCTCGGTGTTTTTCGCCCATATCTCTGTAGTAAGCTCCGTTCTGCTCCCATATCTCTGGAGTATTCTCAGTTCTGATCCATATATTTGCAGTACGCTCTGTTCTGCTCCCATATCTCTGGAGTAAGCTCTGTTCTGCTCCCAAATCTCTGGAGTAAGCTCCGTTCTGCTCCCATATCTCTGGAGTAAGCTCCATTCTGCTCCCATATAACTGGAGTAAGCTCCATTCGGCTCCCATATCTCTGGAGTAAGCTCTGTTCTGCTCCCATTTCTCTGGAGTAAGCTCGGTTCTGCTCCTATATCTCTGAAGTAAGCTCAGTTTTGCTCCCATATTTCTGTAGTAAGCTCGGTTCTGCTCCCATATCTATGCAGCTAGCACCGATCTGTTCCCATATCTACATACCAGCTTATTTTTAAAGCCTGTTATCTATGCTGCTTTAATTGAATGGCCAGAGATAAGCAGGGAAAAAGAGGGCCACCGCAACTCGAGGGCCATTTCCTTGTGATTGCCCCCCAGGCTGAAAAGTGCCAAGCAGCCCCTGTATACGGGGCCTCTTCCGCATGCACCCCATGACCCCCACATTAGAGACTGAGGTGGCCTTTATGGCGCTAGATGGGGAAGCCTGGATGTCGGTAATATTGAGACCCCCGGGGCGTCGCAACACCTTCGCCAGGGTCTTGCAGATCCTGGAAGAGACCCACGGGGATTCAACAGACGTGGTGGAGTTGAGAACCCGGTTGTTCAGTCGGATGCAGGGGGAGGGGGAGACCATCACCCAGTATATGAATGCCCTCCAGGAGCTATACACCACCATAGAAAGGAAGGACGGTATAGTGGTAGGGCCCATCGACATTACCCTTCGTGACCTGCTAGTGACTGGACTCCGGGACCCGCTAATCAAGCAGGCAACGCGGGAACAGGTCTGAGTGAACCCACGTTTAGCCTTCTCCAAAGTGGGGAGTCAGGCCTGGGTGCGAGAGCAAGAGCAGGGGATGACGGCTCCAGTGGGGAAGGCCCGGAGTATGGAATCTTCCGTAAGCGTTGTCAAAGAGCCTCAATGGATTGAGGAAATGAGACAAGAACTGAAGAGTATCCGGGGCAAGCTGGCTTAAGCGAAGAAGAGAATAGAGCCCGCGCCCGGCCGACCTGGCTACAATTCCGGGCCCTGTGGGCCTCACAATACACGGGGTGGCTGAGCCTCACCGCCCCGGTGTTATGAGTGTGGAGAACTGGGCCACTTCGCACGGGAGTGTCTGCGGTGTGGGAAATACCCACCCCAGCAGACATTAAACTAGAGGGCTCCGGGCATGGGGGACGCCGCTCGGAGCCAGAAGCCACAACAAGGGGTGGTGGAAGTCCCGAAGAACTGTTCGCTAAGTGCCCAATAGTATGGGCCGAAGTTGAGGGTCGTGCTGTGCGGTGTCTAGTGGATACAGGGTCGCAGGTAACGACCATGCCGGCAACATACTTCTGGCAGCATTTCCCGGAAGCGGCAAGGCCCCAGTGGGGGCCCATGATACGACTAGTGGCCGCAAACCAACTGCAGAAACCTGTTGCCGGAGTGGTGTGGCTTCAGATGACATTGTATGGTAAATCCCTCGGCCGCCGGGAGTGGTCCTAACCCAAGGAGAGACTAACAACCGTCATCCGATCATCTTGGGCATGAACATACTGCGGGAGTTCGGCAATCTACTCCTCAACGATTCCACGCAGGAGACCTTAAGTCAGTGGGGTTCTCGCACGGACCAGGGGCAGGTCTTCCAGCGGTTGGTGCGGGAGGCGCGAGTGCTCCAGGAGTGTCAGGAGGGTGAGGCACTGGGCAAGGTCATCGCACTGGCGGCCCCCTGCTCGTACTTCCTCCGGGGCAGACTGTGGAGGCTCTGCCGATCCGCGCCCCGATGCCACTGAACTCTGTCCCCTGGGGACAGTTTCCCCCGGAACCCAGATGACGGCTCCCTTGGTTCCGGCCCGGACACTCGACGGGGGCCGTTCCTCCCACACTCTCCCGCCCTGTGTGCTCGCCAGTCCTCGGGCGAGGGTTTTCGTAGACTCGGGTTAGTTTTTTGGGATGACAGTCCTTGTCGCCATACAAACTGGTCCTGTTCGTAACATTCAGGGGGTTTGCCAGCTGTTGACCGCTCGGAGCGTCGAAGCTCGGGTGTAGTGGAGTCTTCTGGGGTGGTGGAAGGTGGTCGAATAGTTGGTTCTGGTGGGATTCCCGGGTCTACTGTAGTGCCACTACTGGGGTGACCCGCAGATGCGATGGGGAAGTCCTCTTCGTCATCCAGGTCCCAGACCGTTGGCGGGGGGTCGGGGACCTGGAGGGTCGGTTCGAGCCGCGGGGGATCGGTAGACGTACAAGGCCGTAACATGTTACGGTGCACAACCCAAGTGAGGGGCGCATTGTTTCCTTCAGTTTGTATTTCATACACAGGCCCGTCGGGGCTTGCTCAGCACAACACTCGGTACGGGTTCACCTCCCACCGTGGTTCTAACTTGTTTTGGGGACGTTGATCAAGTACAAGTACCTGATCCCCAGTCTGAAAGTCAATAGGTGGGGCATTGCTCCCCCCTGATGTTCTAGATCCTGGAGCTTCGTATGGATGATACAGTGGAGGGTCTGCAGCCGATGCCGGTGGTTGCGGACCCACGAGGATACCCCGGTCCAGGGTTTGGGCTCCTCCAGGTTCAATTCCACCTCCATAATTCCTTTGCCTTCCTGTCCGAACAGCAATGAGTAGGGGGTGTAACCAGTCACTCGATGCACCCGATTGTTATATACCCACACCAGCACTGGGACATACTCAGGCCAGCGGGCCTTGCGGTCACTCTCCAGGGTGCGCAGCATTTGGATTAGCGTACGATTGAATCGTTCGCAGGCTCCGTTTCCCTGCGGGTGGTACGGTGTAGTCTGCGATTTATCGATACCGTAAAGATGGTGTAGCTCTTCCATGACTTTTACTAGGAAGCACGCTCCTTGGTCCGAATGTATTCATTGTGGACAGCCGTACACTTGAATAAAGTTCTTGCAAATCGCATAGGCTGCCGACTCTGCTGTTTGGCTTCGAGTGGGGGTGACCACGGCGAACTTGGTGAAATGGTCCACCATAACGAGACACTGTTCATACATCTGATAGGCAGGACCTATGGTCAGATAGTCCACCGTAAGAAGCTCCAGAGGGGCTGATG